>NW_011500019.1:0-16965 GCF_000495115.2 Populus euphratica
CAGGGATTAATTAATTAGGAAACATTTACTATCTTTTACGGGATTAAAAATGACCAGAAGGAGGACTCACTGTATCCCCTTTCATAGCTTTCTAGTTTTTCTCATAAAAAATTACATATCTTTTTGAATCAATGTTATTTTAGTTCTTCTCATAAAAACCTAGGTGACGACTTCTTCCAGCACCCTTGACAACACATGCTATAATAATAACAAAAATAACTCACGGTATTAGCCTAGCGGTGGCAGGAGTATTTGTTCCTTCCACTGTCACAGGTTCGAGCCTTGGCGTTGCATGTCTATTAGCCCTGTGCTGTCTTACTTGCCTGCTGGGTTTACAGGGTATTCAATGAGTCGTGAGGATTAGTCGTGATGCGCGCAAGCTGACCCGGACACCCCACGTAAATCAAAAAAATAATAATAATAATAATTTTTTAATTGAAAAGTTGTTTTAAAGAACATGCCTCAATGTGTTGGATCAACCGCACAATTTGGGTGACTCTTGTAGCAGTTTTTAATGGTCAAAAAATTTCTTTTGCCATCTTAATCGATTCTTCTTCGTTTAGACCTTTTAGTTTTGATATCTTTTTTTTTTTGTTATTTTTCCTTTATAGATATTTTATTTCTTTTTAATTTAACCTTGAGTTTTTAATTTATATATATATATATAAGATACTTTCATTCGATTTTTCTATTTTTAATTTTTTTTCTTTATAATTTTATAAAAAAATTTATATCTTTTAATTTTATTTTTATGTTTTTCTTTATTTTTTAAAAATAATTCACTATAAATAAAATAATAAAAATTATATGTAAAATATTATTCAATTAACTATGCTAGTAGTATATATTAAAGGCTAATTTGAAATATCAAGGAAATGTTTACTTAAAATAATTAATAATCCTCTTTCAAAATCAACTACTGGTAATTCTAAAATGACCTAGTAGTAGATGCGTAGCACATGGCTTTATGAGAAATGAAAAAAAAATTCAAGATCAAAAATAAATCGTGAGATTTTAATTAGAATGTAAATGATGGATTCCACTAATTTTTAATATTTACTTCCGATTTCTGACAACGATAGGACAACGGCAACACGTTGAGAAAATTACGAGCCATTTGGCAACCACTTTATCGGACCAAATTAAAGAATTCTCAAATTGCTTGAAAATTGCACGCTGTTTTATGAGAAGAAAAACTGACTCCAGGCATATTCCTCGACAGCTATGAAATTAGATACATTTAATATTCCTTTATAAATAGGACATATTTTTAAGAATGCATTTAAAAATATTGCACTGGTTCAAAGCGTTTTTTTAAATATATTAAAATAATTTGTTTATTTTTTAAAAATTATTTTTAATATTAGCCTATCATAATAATATCTGAAAATATTAAAAAAATTAAAATTTTTAAAAATATAATTTTAACCGCTTTACTTTAAAATTTTATGCTATATATGAAAATATAAAATGATTATACAGAGTCGACCATGCCGGCTAATTTAAGATAGCCCGGACGTTTATTATAATTCAAGGCATTAAAATTGACTCCACGTTTATTATATACAGCGATAGAACGACGCCAAAAAGGTGGGAAAATTCCGAGCCAATTACCACCACTTTATTGGACAAAATTAAATAATTCTCAACTTGCTTGAAAATGATTAAATTGCATGCTGTTTTACGAGAAGTATAATTAAGATACCTTTAGTATAATTTAAGTAATTAAAAATGCCTCCAGGATAAAATTAAAGAATTCTCATCTTGTTTAAATTACTATATTGCATGCTATTTTATGAGAAGAAAAAATAACCCAAATTTATTATATTTAGATTGAAATGGCAAGTATATCTTATTTTCGGTTTAAAAAACAGAAAAAAATTTAATCTCGCTCAATATCTCACGGAAATTTTGATCAATATGTTCTAGTTCTATTCGAGTTAAATAGTTTTTTTTTTTGTTTTTTTTAAATCTAATTTTTTTGTGTGATTTTTTTTAAAATTTATGTGTTTTTTTCTAATTTTATTATTTAATATTTAATTTATTAAAGATTATTTTTTATAATTTATTGTGATTTATTTTTTTATATGATTATCTTAGTTTTTTTACCTATATCACGAGTTTAATAAGTTAATCTAATTGACTCAAGTTTTTTTTTAATTTTTTTTAATTAAATTTTTTTTAATTTCATCATTAAATATCTTCAATATTTGATTGATTATAAATTAAATTTTATCATTTTTTTAGGTTTGTTTTCTTTAAACTTATTACAATCTCCGAGGTCAATTTTACAAGTTAACCCGAGTAAATTTAAATCATTTTATTGTTTAATAATTTGGGTCGATTTAATATGTTATTATTTTATTTTTTATAAAAAAAAATATTTTAAATTTAATTATTTGAAACCAAACTATATTTTTTTAATTATTTATATTATCTTTAAATTTGTTAAATTGATCCAATGATAGATGTACTCTCGCATTATAATTTAAAACATTAAACAATTCACATTTACTCCTAAAAATCAATGCAGAGCCTTAAAACACGGGACTTGTTAAAGATTTCTTTAAATTGGTTGAAAATGACTCCGAAGTCCATGCCATGCATGTGAAGAAAAAGTGACTCTAGGGACAAGGCCGCCTAGTCAATTAGGAAACATGAAGAAAAAGTGACTCTAGGGACAAGGCCACCTAGTCAATTAGGAAACATGAAACATGAAGAAAAAGTGACAAGGCCACCTAATTAATTAGGAAACATGGTGTGATTGGAAAAGTAGTCAAAACTGTATTAAAAAAAAAAAGTTAAATTTTTTTTAAATTATTTTCAAGTGTTGATATTAAATATAATTTTTAAAAAATTAAAAAAATTTATTTTAATATATTTTTAAATAAAAAACATTTTAAATCATCACTACTTTCACAATTTTAAGGAGTCTAAAAATAATAAAAGAGGATTCATTGTACCTTTTTTATATTATTTTTTTATTTGACTATAATAGTATAATAATTCTTTTGTTTTTTTTATAAAAATACAAAAATAAATATTTAGTTTTTTTAGTTTAATATGAATGCCCGGCTAGCTTGCACGCCAGATCAACCTAAATTAACTTATATAATCCATGATTCAATTATTAAACCGAATTAATTATTGTACTGAGTTTTAAAATTATGCATTCAAGTATATATCTTATCTGTCTTTTTTTTCTATACCGTAAAAAGGAAACCTTCCACTAAAAAAGCTTTAAGTTATGAGAGTTTGGTTTTTGTTTTAACAAAAATCAGCAAAACTTATTTTGTTTTTATTGAGTTTTTATAGGATTTTACTGGCTTTTTACAGTTTTTTTAAAACTTTTTTTTAGTTTTATGAATTTTTTTAAAGACTTTTTATATATCTAGTTATTTTGAACCCAAGTTAATTAATGGATGCAAGGAGAAAAGTGAATCCACTAAAGTTATCAAAAGCAAAATACTCTAATTGAACTACCAATATATCATCTGGATTCCACAATTATTTATTGAACTATGCTGGGTTGGGTTTAATTTTTTGGTGAATCATCACATACATAATATATAAAAGCTTTTCGTGTAGCCATTGATTAACTTTTAGCGTCAAATACATGCATGGACAAAAGATCTGAAATTCTTTGAACAGAAAAGCTGGAATTTATCCAGTGACAGTGATAGAAAAGCAAGCAATGATGCACAATATTTATCCTATATGCAGTCAGTACAACTAATTCCGAGTCGCTTTTTTTTTAATTTTTTTTATCCTTAATCAATTATTCATTTTAACATTATTTTTTTTCTTAATTTCATTCTCTTCACATAATTTTAACATGATAGTTGGGTTTGATTTACATGTGCTGCTGTATTCATTATATAAAAAAAACTATCATGGCATTAAATTATGGATCATCAATTTTATAAAATTTAATTTAATTTTAATAATTCAAAAAAATATATACAATATTATAGCCCCTATATATGTTTAACACAAACAAAAAAACCTTTTTTCTTTTTTATTGTCTATGAAGCATGCAAAATTATATTTTATTTCCAAAGTTTTTTTTTTCACTTTTAGTCCCTATATATGTTTTCTAGGGTTTCATGTTAGGGTTTTAATAGTTAATATTATTTGAAAGGAAAGAGAAAATTATCAAAAAAAATATATCTGACCATTCATATTTTAACACTAAAAAAATGATTTTATTATTTATCATGTTAGCTTCTGTTCATAACTGCTAATAAAAATAATGATTATTTAAGACCACTATCTTTATTAATGGTTATAAAATATTAAATTAAAGTGTTCTATTTTTTTAATATTTTTATCTTTTCTAGCTATATTTTAAAAAACTTTGCGACAAAGAAAAAAAAAAAAGACTCTTGAATGCTACATAGTATGGTCCCATAATTAGACAGTGCAAAGATTCCTTGGTCCCACAAATATTTCTGATCGGTTAACTTTACCAGTGATTTGGCATTTGCTTGGCTGGCAGCTGCTTTTGAATTTTCTTCCCTTGCCTTTAGCAAATAATTTCTGGCCTGATTTGATTTCTTATCTTGTCTCGTACGGAGCCTTTGCCAGCATGCTCACAGGGTGGAAAGTATGGATGCACTTGGACAAAAATAAGAGCGAAAGACGGAGAACACAAGTCTGGTCCTTTTCTCTTTCCTTTTACTGGTTTCGGTGCTGTCCCGTCCCCTCTGCATTTTTGTCTACAGAGCCCAAGTCCAACGTGTTTCGCATTGCTCAAGACCTCGTCATCCGCGGAAAAGAAGACTCTAGGATAGAATTTTTGTTTTTATTTTTAAATTAATATTTTATTATTATTTTAGTATATTATATTTAAAATAAATTTTAAAAAATAAAAAAATATATATTCCATAAAAAAACATGCAATACTTGCTGTCCCGTCCCCTCTTCAGGTTTGTCAATATAGTGCAAGAATATATTTGGCTTGGAAGTGTGGTGGTTTTTTGTCAAAAATATAATAGTTTTCAAGTATAAATTATATCTTTAAAAATTATAAAAACATGTTTTTATTTAAAAAAAAATATAACTTCTTATTCAAACACGCTACAAATTTAATTATGATACAGACTCGTGATACTAAAAGAACCATTATCAGAATTAGAATCCACTGATTTTGTGGATCAAATAAGAATTCTTGATGTGTACTCAGAAAACCAACACGAGAATCACATGTGGGTTAATTATGATTTTGTCAACCAAATCATTGATATGTGTACAAATCAGAATCCACTATACAAATTAGACAACCATTTCGAATCACATATGAGTTATTGTGATTGAGGAGCTGCCTCGATTCCCCTTCACCAAAAGTTAACAAATTGGTCCTTCTACGTCTTTTTTTCACTTTTTTCTTTGTAAAAAAACTATCTTATCTAAAAATTTAATCTCACCTAAAAGTTTAAGGTTTTAAAAGTTTAGGATATAATTTATATTATTCTCTAACACACTCCCTCAAGTGAAAGCCTTTTGGGCTTGAAACTTGCCCAGACTCATATTATCTTGTGCTTAATTTTTATCAAATAAATAAGGATAGTGAAATTCGAACTCGTGACTGTTTGATTATCAAGGCTCTGATACCATGTCAAAGAATCATCTCACCTAAAATCTTATCCTTTTAGGTGAGACCCTAGGATATGATTTATATTATTTTCTAACACTCTTTACCCTCTCTCATTGTCCTGTATTTTTTCTTTTTTTTCACAATAACAAGAAGTTAAACGAACTCCACTAACTCAAGCAATCAAAACTCAGGTCATTTATGCTTGAACTGTATGCCATTAGCATTCTGCATCCTCCAGCCTCGATGATGAATCTGATGTTCATTCCAACCCAACCCGAAGTGAAACCAGTACCAAGCAGATACACCATAGATAATGTATCTAGGAATTATCAATCTGATCCTTTTATCCTCAAATATACTTTGTAGTCATCTTTAGGTGTGGACTCGATTGAGAAAATTCTTAAGCAAATTTTCTATGGACAAATCCAATTGAGAATTCTTGTGACCAGCTGGTTGAAAGTTATAGTTGGGTTGAGGATCAAATTTCAAAAAGAATTAAAGATAGGAGACTAAAATTATTTTACCCAGGAACCATAAAAATTAGAGACGAAAATGGTAAGAGAATATAAATTATATATTATGACCTCACTTAATAGCTTAAACTTTTTAAATTGAGATGATTTTTTTATATGATATTAAAGTTTTAATAACCAAGCGATCACAAGTTTAAATTTCACTATCCTTATTTATTTGATAAAAATTAAGCAGAATATACTATGAACCTGTGCAAGTTTTAAACCCAAAGAGTTTTTATTTAAGGGGGTGTTAGAGAATAATATAAATAATATCTTAGAAACTTATGTAACAGTTTAAATTATTTTGTTGAGATGATTTTTTAACATGCTATTAGAGCTTTGATGGCCAAGCAGTCACAAGTTTGAATCTCACCATTTATTTATTAAATATTAAGCACAAGACAGTGTGAGTCTGTGTAATTTTCAAGTCCAAATGACTTTCACTTGAAGGAGTGTGTTAATAAAAATTATTTTGTTGAGATGCTTTTTTAACATGGTATTAGAGTCTTGATAGCCAAGTAGTCACGAGTTTGAATCTCATCTTTTTTATTTATTTAATAAAAATTAAGCACAAGGTAGTGGAGTCTGTGTAATTTTCAAGCCCAAATGACTTTTATTTGAAGGAGTGTGTTAGAGAATAATATAAATAATATCTTAAAACCTCACCTAACAATTTAATTTTTAAAGTAAGATGTTTCTTTTATTGCACTAGAAATCCTCTCATCTAATTAAGATGGGTTTTAACCTAGTTTGATTAGGATCCAACCTAGTGTAGATATAACTTAACTTGCTTTTATTTTTTAGCATACAAACGAGTGTATGGTTCACCTAGTTAATACCCAACTGTGTTTTATTTTTAGTATAGGTTGTGACAGTGTACGTAGACTAGCAAGAAGGGGTGGTTGATATTTCCTTTCTCTTGGCGTTGGGGCAAATTTGATTCTGTTTCTTGTATCACCTTTGTCTTTGAATTTGTATCCTCTGGCTCAGAGTTATGCAATAAGATCTGATTTTATGGTTGCTGAAGGTTTTATTGGGCGTACTAAGAATGCTATAATTTTTTATTTTTTGTGGTAATAAAAGAAGTTTGGGACTTGTGGCTTAAATATATTCAGCGTAGGTTAATATTCTTGTACTGAAGATTCATTAAAACCTTTCTTTTGTATTCTAGTTTTATTGATTATGGCTTCATTTGTCTCTGAATTGAGGTGAAGGAAGGAGGAGGCCATTTTCGTCTGTTTAGGTTATCATCGGTTAAAAGCAAGAAGGATACAACACAATCTGTCACGTTCAATTTTTTTAAAATAATTTTTTTAAATATTTTTAAATATTTTTAAATAATTTTATTATGATAATATTAAAAATAATTTTTTTTTAAATAAAAACGATGCTAAAAAGCACATCAGTCATGCTAAAAACATCCTAAGCACATCTAAAACCATCATCTTGGCGTAAAAGCACATCAGTCATGCTAAAAAAATCCTAATACTCCTTTATCAAATAGATAATAAATTTATATTTTACTAAGTATTCTTCAATAAGCCACCTTTTATTCATAAAAAAGTGTCTCTCAAGTCAAAATTGGCATGTGAACTTAGTGTTGGTAAATTAGAAAGGATTCAACATACATCACTGCAAACTACTCAATTTAATGGAAAGAAAGAAAAATTTTAAATGTGGACATATAAGACAAACTACATCACTTGGTGACCACACCACTCTCGTAGGCAAAGCCATGATTTAGTCAAGGGGGACACAAACAAAAATATACTATTTCTATAGCTTGAGAGCAGATCGGTGTAAAGGTTTTTGATTTTGGTTTTGGGAAGGTTGGAGTTTTAGGGTTTGAGATAGGGGAGGCATATATGGTGAGGTTTTTTTCTGTGTGGTTTAAGACAAAATGGTTTGTATATCTTAATGTTTTCCCAAGAAAAGTAGATGAAGGATTAATGCATTGAACTCTTGAGACGCGGCCGGACCTAGAAATATGAATCAAATAAGATTGAATTTTTGAAAGAAGAATCATATAGAAATTCTAATTTATAACTTTATTATTGAATAATTATTTTAATAGTTTTTTTTTCAAAAAGAAGATTACAAAATCCAAGTTTAAACAGGAACTAACATAGAACTCAACATTAAAATAAATTTCAAAAATTAACTAGAAAAATAATAAAATTAATCAAAAGAAAAAGAATTAGTGGAGTTTTCAAAATCCGATTTTCTTTGAAGCAATCGGGAAGGATTTTCTAGAAATCCAGGGGAGTTTAAAAGCTCAAAGGGCGCGGCACCGACTGAACCATCACTTTTTTAGATTTTCAGTAATTAGAGTTAAAAAATTAATTCAAACTAAAAATTTAAAATTTTAATTTGAAATTTTAAAATATAATTTATATTTTTTTTAATACATCTTCTTGAATAATTTTTTTTTAAGTTTAAAACTTATATATTCTTATATTACTTTATATTTAATTTTTATCAATAAATAAGTAAGATGAGATTTTAACTTGTGACTTTTAGTTATAATCATCTCAACTTAAAAACTTAAATAGATAGATAAAATTTTAAAATATAATTTATATTATGTCTTAACCATTAGTGTACACTTTGCTTTAGGACATCTCTAATTATATAATCAAAAGAAAAAGAAAAACTAAAAAATTAATTTTTTAACTTTTCTTCTTTAATTTTATAGCTTTAGTGGGAGGGTTTAAATGGATTTTTTGAAAAAAAATCCTACTAGAAAAGTTAAAATATTAAAATAAATTGTTTAAATATTTTTTCATCAATTAAACTTTTACTTAATAGCTTTTCTAAAAAAAATAAAAGTAATAATATTGAATATAATAAAATGTAAATGGATTATTAAAATAGCTTGAATTTTCTTTATATAAAAAAATGGTCATATTTATACTATTAAATAAGTCAAATCAATAATTTAGATCTTCTAAATAGCTTTTATAAATTATCGGATATGCTTGTAAACAGTAATAGCATATACTAGCTGCCCATGCAATATTATAAGATCAATTTTTAAATGTATTTTTATTTAATTTTGTAATAATTAAAATAAACATCCATAAAAATAAAAAATGAGGTATTTTAAGTCGAAATTCTTCTTTTTTAGTCACGTGTTCCTTTAACATGTTTTTTTATTTATCATCAAAATGGTTTTTATATAAAAAAATTAAATTTCTTTGTTATTTTTTTTATTTTTACAAAATCATTTAATTTTTAGAAGAATCATAATTTCAATAAAATTTCATCATAATCTAAAAGTAAGTTAATTTCAGTAAAAAAAAACATATCCTTATAGTTTTTGCACAATTGTAAAAAAATAAAATCCAAGAATAATTAGTTTGAGAAACCCATATAAAAAATTTACAGTTAAAAATAATAAAATATATTTTTTATTCTCATTGAATGTTTATAATAATATTTTCTAAAAATTCTTTTTATTTAGGTTCGTAAATATATAAATGCTCATAAAGTAATTATTAATATTATCATAAAAGTTCTAATCTTATTAGAAAAGTACATAATTAGATTTATTTTTAATAATTTTATTACAAAATTAAATAATTCAAGGAAAAAGGTGCAGGACATAAAGTAGGCAATGCCTGTGTGTAGGAAAAGCAATGCATGTGCGCCTAGCCTCTTAAAAAATCATAGGTTCCTCTTCTTCTTCTTTTTTTAACTCGTGCTGAGAACCTTGAATTTTTTTTTTTAAGAAGGGCAATATATCGTCGGCACAGATAATTCATCCAATACAACAAATTTCAGCAATTGAAAATAACTGGCCCAAAAATTTCTCTCTTTTTTTTGTTAACTTTTTGTCTCATTTCCCAACTTTTTATGGACTAAATATAATGAAATTGAAGTTTTAGGATTAAATTATCAACACCTAAAAGTACAGGAACCGAAGTTGTAAGAATAAAAAAATACAAAGGCCAAAGTGTACTTTTCTATGCCCTGGGAATAATGAAAATTGCACAATAGGAAAACAGTGCAATCCATAATTTTTGTGTTGAAATTCTACTTTACTATAATATTAGAGTTACAAAGGCCAAACTTCTTGATCATTGATTTTTCTGCCATAAGAAGACGTACGTATATATTAACAGGAATATCGAAGGAGCCCCTTAGATAAATACATAATAATTAAGGAAAAGAAAGCGAAATCTATCACTTGGATTTAATATTTCTTGGGTAAAAATATTTCATTGAAACTTAAAAACAAGGCTAACGAACACCACACACAGAGAAGAGGCTAATGAAACAAATTTCAAGTTCAGAAGGAGAAATCGAAAGGAGTACAACGTGGAGCTAGCCACGAACTAGCCTACTTGCATGCAACAAGATCAGCTAGTTAGTTATGATAATAGGAAAGCACTGAGTATATGGTTTGTAATGTAGTAAGCGACAGAAGTAAAATCGCAGCGATGAAAGATATAATTGTCCATGGGTTTTTGAAATAGTCTTGTTTCAAAGATGCCTTGTATCCATGCCAGCTTTTGTTATAGTACGCATCCACTTGTTCGCATAATTGGGTAAAATAAAATTCGCGCACAACTACCTGCTTGCAAATGTTGTTAAACAGATCCGTAACATCTTCATAGCCGCCTAAATCATTTTGTATGATTCTCTTTTTCGCAAGTAGTTCGACATCACTGGATGTATCAACAAGACGATCCATAAGTAATGCATAAGACGTCATGTATTGTCCACAACCTTGCATGCTTTGCTCAAAAGCAATCAGGTTCCGGAAGAGTGAATCTGTTGAGTCGTGGATTTGCAATGGTGGGATTTTGAAAACACCATTTTCGAAACTCAAATCCAGTTGATGTTTTGTTGTATCCTTTTGGAACTTGATTCCAGCCGCACAAAGTTCTGTTGCACAAGATATTAGTTTCCATGGCCCGGCCCCGCCTCTAATTAGATCTGCTCTCAGAGAAGAGGGTAGGTAGCTTCTGTGTAAGAGATCAAGCAAATGACATAAATTCCTTCCACTGATTCCGGCACCTACTCCTTCATTGGTATTCAAATCTGGTCTGAAGAAACGAAGAGCCAGCTCCATGAGCCGCGGTTGATCAGCAGCCGTATGCCTCACTATATGTTTGTACAGTTCCTTAAGAACAAAAAATGGAATCTGATTTTCTAGCAACGCCAAGTCACGTTGGAGGGTTGAGATCATCCAAGAAGTCGTGAAGATGGGATCATATTGCCTTTTCGCATCATCATTGGAAAACCTTAAAAAAAGTTCAAGGATAAAGCAACCATCGAATAATAACATTTTAGCAAGATCAGTTCTGTCGTGTTTGATTGACCCTGGGTAGTATGCTCGAACAAGTGCATCATGATTTAGAATGGTCTCGCCACATTCATCTAATGTCTTTTCTGCATCACGTGTTCGTTCAAGCAAGGATAGAGCATAATGCCATTTGTGTTCCTCCATGTCCTGCACATTGTCTGTTCCATGGTGAAGAGGACCAATGGAGATAATTTGAGGATTGTATGCACCAGCATTCATATCCCGAAGCTTACATGGAACCTTGCAAATGCTCCAACCTGTGGACAGTGAAGTTAAGTTTGCAAAGTCCTTTTTGATGTTAATCAGCCAATAATCGCTTTCTTGTTGATGAGTTGGATTTGCTCCCGCCATTTCTTCCAAATTGATTGAAATCCTGGAAAAGAATGAACTTAAATTTTAGATTTCTAACCACAATTTTGTGTGTTTACTGGAGAAGTCTTCTTTGACAATTCATAAATAAAAATATCACAAACGAAAAAAATAAAAAGGAACAAGCCGGTTAAGAAGAAACAAGAAACTCGAACAGAAAAGCCCTGGAACGGCTAATTCTTCTTAGTTAAATATGAAAATAGAGCCTAGTAAATAATCTCTAAGTCAGCAACTTCAATCAGAAAATCATAGAGGACATCAAGCATTGAAGAAAGAGTGTCGGGGATAACCAATACAGCTGCACGATTGCAGGATGAACAAGCTCGGAACTTGGAATAATATGCCGAGGCCAGTACAACCACTTTCTCACCCCGTTGTTGTAAACTAGTTAGCAAAAAGTGAGGTGGCTAGCTCAGCTGCTGGTTCTCTCAATCTCACCAAGAAAGTAGAGGTTAAAAGAAGGAAAGGCTACTAAAAAATAGAGGAAAGGATTGGTTTACAACATGTTGTCAATTATGTTATAACTAATAGTTATAAAAGAGATAAATCAAATCCTGAAAGTTTAACTTGCTGGATTTTAAGTTTGCTTTTTAGTGATAAAGAGTTTGAGTCGTTTTAGAATCATTAAGAAAATAATACTCGGATTTACTAAAAAATAATAAAAATTATCTCATATATTAAAAAAAAATTCCCTTGTACATGTCTCTTTTTTTACTTTTTCTTTTTTTATGTGTATCTATCTCTCTATCTCTATTATACTGTAAATATCTATTAATAATTAGAATTGACATACCATAAAATTTCTTGACAAGGCTATAAAGTTGGGGAAGAATTCCAAAAGGAGAAGTTTACTCCACGCTTTTATATAAAGCAAGGGTCTCATCATGTTAAGATTCAAAAGATGAATAAAGGGTGTTAAAGGTGTCATTTATCCCTGAACTATTAAAACATGTTTTAATCAGTCCCTTTATTGGTATAATAGTTAATTAAGTCCCTCTACATCAGTAATTTTTTAATGTCAGCCCTCTATTACTCAATTCATCAAAACTCCTTTAATATTAGTTGACGTTTATTTATTCAAGAAGAAATAAAGAATTTGAGAAACATATATAGAAAGTTTTACACCATGATCTACAACATTAAACAATCAATAATAACTCGGACAAATAAATATGGATCTTATATGTCTATGATATATAAGACAGAATTTTTTTTTTGTTTTTCCTTAATTTATATTCAACAAGAGTTCAAAGTCGTTTTATCATTGTTAAAGCTTTGATATATCTAAAGATCAGGTAGTTTTGCACCTTCGAAAACCCTTGCATTTACTCTATAACAATTTTTTTTTATTATTATTGTATAATAGATCATAACTTAGTGTTTTTATCAAAATAAATATTTTCAATTCAACATGAGTAATTGATGCAGTCGGAATTGAGATAACAAATAATTATGAGTGGTCAAATGTGAATATGACACAATTAAAATAAATCTACCATGGATAAATTATTTAAACGGCGTAGCAAATATATTTATAAACTTGTAGGAGGTCTAAGCTCAAAAGAAAATCTAGTTACTCTAGACTATAAAAATAGCTAAAAAAAATTATAACTTTATTTCATTATTGAATTAGGCTCAAATAACAATGTCATTTTGGATTTAAGAGTTCTAATTTAGGGGATCAAAGTTTAATTTAGTCTTAAGAATTTTGATTTCTTTTAATTATATTCCTAATTGATTTAGAACTTTTAATTTTACGTATTTTTCCCTTGCCAAACTTCAATATCAATCTTGAATTTCAACTCCTTTTTCATTGTGGTCCTTGGTTTTGGATTTATACAAATTGATCCTAATTTGATTATTAAACTTTCAATTGTTTTCAATTTCATCCCTATCTTCAACCAAATTGGGTCCTTAAAGTTTAACATCTTTTTCAAAAAAAGTTCTTGGTTTTGAATTTCTTCAATTTAGCCCTCAATTGACCCTAAACTTTGATTTTCTTGCAATGTTAACCTTGATCACAATCAATTGACTTTGTAAAAATTATATTTGGTCCTCTAAAATTTTAATCTTCTTAATTAAGCCTAAATGAGGCTCCAAAACTTAATTTGTCACCAACTAAATTTCTAATAAAATTAATTTGACCCATTTAAAGTATAATTAAGTCTTTGCACCTAATTAAATCCTTTAATTGGATCCAAATTAATTCTTAAACATAATTAAACTTTTATTTTCTTCTAATGATTCAATCAAATTGACTTATTAAAAATTTAATTATATCATTAGACTTAATTTTTATGCAAATTTATCCAATAATTATTTAATTTGATCTTGAATATGCATCGTCTCCTCAATCTTGGGTACAAAGAGGTATGATCATGCTCCCAACTTCATCCAAAATTTTCAACTTAATTTTTCCACATATTTGAATTTCTCTCCCGTTTGCTTTTATCAAGTTGCCAATTTTTTTTGTTAATTATTATTATTATTAATTTTTATTTTAGAAGGAAAATTTGAAGGAATAACCTAGAAATAAATTATGACAGGGAGAACAAAGTACATAATTTAAAGTTCATATTTGCAACTTCTTTCGCTAATTAAAGTTTTGTGATTTATATTTGTTTGCTATCTTTAATTTCCATAGTAAATATTGGATCAAATTACAAGGTTTTTGTATAGAATTATTTTTATAATTAATTTCTTTTTTTATTATTTAAAATAGTTTTAAAAATAAAATAAAATTGAAACTTAAGAAACATGTCTGAATAAAAAAAAAGAGAGTTAACAGACACCGTGTGATTCAAAGAGTTAATATTATGTCTTAACAATGCTATAACAAAAGGCTGATATTAAGTACATTACTATAAATTCAATTGGTTTGACGCTTAAGTAAGATTTGAAGTTCAAATTTTGTGTATAAAATATATCATTACGAGAAAAGTTCTATTTTTTAGTTTGCTATTTGTACTTGACTGGATTAATTAGGATTATAATCACTAGAAAGGTTTTATTTTTTAATTGGTTGTTCCGACTTGACTGGATTAATTAGAATCTAGTACGTTTTAAAATATCAAGATTTAAATAAAAAAATTATTAAATACATTAATGATATAGAGAGACTCAATTAAATCTATTTTGAATAGAAGGATAGAATTAAACATGCTTTAGCAGTATAACATTATAAACCTATTGAATAAGTCACTAGTGAAAAAGGTAGAAAAAGAAAAAAGGACCGTTGATCGCGGCGTAGATCGTATGAAACGTTATATTTAAGAAGAAAATGATTTAAAAATAAAAGATCTATTAAAGCAAGAAAAATATAAATCTAGGAGAGAGGAACGAACGGGTAAACAAAGTCCAATAATAATACGAACCAAAATTCCTTCGCATTTAAGCATTTATCTAAAGGAATTCATAGATATCCAAATTAATGAAGTAGTTTCATCACTAGAATTTAGATTTATGTATACAAACAGACAATTCCAAAAGCTTTTCTTAACGTTCACAACAGCAATTGACTATTTAAATCTCTGTTATTTTATTTCTCCTGCTGTTAGATTTTTTCCTATTCTTTCTTGATTGTTTTTAATTTATTTATTATTTTTGTTTGTGCTGGTAAAAGTAAGAGATTGTGTTGTCCTAAGAAACAATATTGCAGGCACCAAGGGACAAATAATAAATTATTTCAAGGTTATAGAATTGTTCTTTTCCTCTATAGAAATTTTGAAGCTCATATTCTGTTAACAAATTTGTTCGTCTGAATCTTTTTTATGTATCCATTTATATATTCTATGTGTTTTTATAGTATAGTTATTAAACCCGATAGATCAACTCGATGGTTAAACCAGTTCGAGTAAGACAACAGACCACCATGAGCAAAAACTTGGTTGACTTACCGGGTTGACCCGTGACCCGTGACCCGAGCGACCAGGCAAAACCTGAAAGAGATTTTTTTTAAAAAAATATGTTTTTACTCCTAACCAAAGATCTCTTTTTAAAATATTTTTTAGTTGGTTATTAATCCTTTTTAAAGTTTATTATATAAATACTAAAAAAATATTTTATTTTTTCAATGTGAGATTTGAAACCCTTTAATACATATAATTTATGTTTATAAAAAAAAAAATTATTTTTTCAGTGTGAAATTTGAAACTATTTAATAGATGTACTTTATGTTTACAAGAAAATTATGTTTTTTCAATGTAAAATAAAAATTTTTTTTGATTTAAATACTCCAACTTAAAAAAATAATATAATATCTTTTCAATCTGGAATAAAAATGTTTTTGATATAATTTTTTAAATTTCATTATTTATAACATGTATGGTTTATATTCACATATATATTTTTTTTAATTTTTTATATGAAATATTAAAATTTTAAATATATTTGTTTTAATTTTTTCATATTAATCCAGGTTAATCTTTATAATTCAAGACATAATTTTTTAACTGCGTTAACTCTCGGATGAGATTTGATAATTATGATTTGCAGCAACCAAATCATGGAGGGAACAACAGTGTTTTTATGAAAAAAACACTTAAGTAATAGTTTTGATGATGGTTCCTTGTATTCGAGAGAATCCGATAAATATTGCCAAAAGTCTACGAGCAAAGAAGAAAAACGAAGAAAGTTACGATGATTTTTTTAAAGTAAACTACAAGTTCTAATAATATCTTTTTAAGTTGTATATTAAAATGCATGAGAGATTTTTATTTATTTATTTCTGAAAATTAGATTTTCTCATTAGGTAAGAACTAAATTCTACAAAAAAAAAAAATACTTTTTTTAGGGAATGGTCATTTGACCCAGTAAATGAAAAAGGAAAAAGAAAAAAGAAGTCCATCTTTCTCAAGTTTGTACTTTAAGAGGCTTGTTTTACAGGGATGAGAAGGGAGAAAGCCATCGAGACTTGAACGTGCTCATAATGGTACACGGGGCCAATTACCCTCCAAACACAAATGGGCACCACAATACTCCATCTTCAAGATCAAAAGTGCCTTCCCACCATGATAACTTTGCTAGGAAGCCTCCATATAAAAATTATGCTATCGAGTCTCCACGAGACTTTCCTCCTCTTCCACCCAATTCCTTCCGGGATAAGCGTGATAACAAAGAGTCGATGAACAACGCCGCATCTCAACCTTCACAACAGCTGCCGCCACTGCCACCAA
>NW_011500019.1:17006-45647 GCF_000495115.2 Populus euphratica
CCCACCAACATCACAAATTCAACCATCTGTAACCCCTGATCATCAGGGAGAAAAACCAGACATATTCTCAACCTTCCGCCGGGATACGCGTAATAACAAAGAGTCGATGAACAACAATGCATCTCAGCCTTCAAAACAGCCGCCATCTCAACCTTCACAACAGCTGCTGCCACTGTCACCAACATCACAAATTCAACCATCTGTAACCCCAGACATATTCTCATCTTCACAAACTCAACCTTCTAAAAACAATGGAACGAAAACGTCAACTAATATTTCAGACACTTCAGCATCTTCGAGTAGTGCTGCGGGTTTTCTAATTTGTTTTGGTACCATGCCTCCACTTGTTGAAACGACAAAGCCATCATCACTGACGCGGCCGCTACCAGCAGCAACAGCGAAAACTTCTTCATCAGCAACGTTGTCTACAACATCTACCAGTCGGCCATCCCAATTGCCTGGTGATGCAGCAAATGGTACGATCCCATGTATAAAATCTGAGTTGGTGAAATATCTGAAGTTATTCCCTCTTCATTTACAGCGACTTCAATTTATACATCATTATCTCTGAACAAAAAAATAAAAAATAAATCAAAGCTAGAATTTTAATAACTCTTGTTTTGATGTATGTTAAAAAAAAGGAGTTATACATAGACTTATACAAAGTACTACAAAAAGTATACATCTTCTTTTTTCTAAATTTTTTTATGTGATCATCTCTAGTACGTAGTCAGCAAATAGGCTCTTTAATTATTGCTCTTCCTGTTAGTGTCGTTGTTCTTGAGGTTTTGACTTCTAGGATGCCTTTACTTGATTGATTTTTTTTGTATTTTGTGTTTCTATTTTTTAAAATAGAAAATAAAAGTTATCGTTTAGTTTTACATTAAAATTAAAAAAAAAGTGAACCAAACAAGAACCTTGGTTTTTAGCTTAATTTTGGTATAAGGGTAAGAGAGGTGAAATACTTCCCTACTTTCAATTTTCATCCCTCATGTTTGGTACAAATTTAGAAAGAGAGAATCATTTTAAGGAGGTTAACATTTAACCCTCATTTCGTAGTGGAAAGGTAAGGGGATAAAGAAATTTTGAAGGGGAAAAAATCTTTGTTTAGGTATATTTCCCTCCCTTTTTATTCCATTTCTCGTTTAAAACCATAACTATATTTTTTTTTAAAAATTTATAAGTGATTTTAAGTTATTTTATCATTATGTTTAATTTAGATTTTGATTTGATTTATATTAGTATTTACTATTATCCATAAAACATTTTTTTATAGTTTATTTAATTTAAGTTTAGTCGTGTTTACTTTCACATATTTCGTTTTAATCCAATCAAACTGTCTCGATCAATAACACTTACATTTTTAGTCAAAATTTTCTCTTATAGTTGAGAACTTGGAAACAGCTTTTAGTCCTCTTCAGTGTTTTTAGAAAAATAGAGAAATATAAAATGCCCATTTCCAAACAAAAACATTTATAAATCCTAGCAATTTTTGCTAACAAGAATTTGTAGTGTAAATATGAACTGTTACTAACTCATCGAGTGCAATTACAGGTGATCATGAGTGGAAAAAATGTCGTACCTGCCATAATCATGTAAAGGATTGTTGTCGGCAAAGTGTGCTTGCCGCCCTCTTCCATTCAGGAAATATTGCTGCTGTACGTGTGTGTTAATGTCTCTCTCGGCTACTCAGCCGATATATTAATTAATCCCCTCTATAATACATTGCTTTTGTGCCACTGCAGATGGGCCATAAATCAACCAATGTCATCCACAAGGGGTCGCAATAATTTTGCTTTAGAGCTTAGAGTCTAATGGCGACCGGAACTCACACCTGACAAAGCACAAGAAATCAACTACAAATTAAATGATGCTTCAATTAAGGAAAAAGGCCTCTCGCCTTCATTAAACAAAAGAGCTAATTGTCATATATTCATATTGATTATTTGTATTTTATTTTTGGTTCGGTGCTTCGTGGCATGTGGCCTAAGGTTTTTTATTTTTAATTATTAGTTAATTTAGCGAGACATATCCTTCTTTGTAGTGTGAACAAAAAAACTGTTTTTTTATGGCAACCAACATCGGCTACCTTTAAAAGTTTAATTACGAAAAGAATAGATAATTGAAATGTTGTTTTTAAAGAAAAAAAAGTCTAATTTAAAAAAATATCATCTAATATTATAATCATAAAAAATTTAAACTATTAACAAAGATTCTATAATATACAAGTGTTTATTATATATATCAAAAGTTTCCCCTTTTGTAACAATAGAGTGGCAATGATTTAAAAAAGTCCCAATGATTCATATATCGGTCCAAAGCTTTGCGAAAAAACTCTTTTATGCCCTTTTGTAATTGTGTGATCTACCTTTCTCTTTTTTAAAAAACCAAAGAAATCAGCAGCCGGTGATCAGTTGAGTGGACCCTTTGAGTCACAGCGGTTTCTCCTGCCCTTCATTTGTTTACCTTTCGTTTAGTTAGTTTCTCTAAACTACAAAATGGATTCTTATGAGAAAATGAATAGTATGACCTTCATGGATCCTGTCTTGTTCAAAGCTGCAGAAGAAGGCAATATCGGTCCCTTTGAGAATTATCAAACCTGCCTCATTCAGTTATTGACTCCAGACGAGAACACCATTCTTCAAGTCTCCCTAGGAAACCAGAGTTGGGAACCGGAATTCACTGATTTTGTTGATATAATTCTTGAAATGTGTCTGTAGACACAATTTTGATCACATGAAATTAAACAAGCACATATATATAAATATATGATTTTATTAAATATACAAATGAGTACAATCTCTATGTAATATATTCTTTCAAAAGAACAAGATAATCCTCTGATTCTTCTCTTGGATTTGATGTATGACGACTTGATTTATTTAAGTAATCAAGTCAAGATTTGTGCTTTGCAAAAACACGAATTTGGACGTGTATTGCAAAGTGAGATGTTGTGATTTGATGCTTTGAAGAGTACCTTCATTTGTGTTCAAAGTGTTGTTGAAGAATTCTTATGAGACATTCTGGCTTGATCCAACATAGATTCATTATTTATAAACTTCAAGCGTGGATGAAGGAGGCTTGAGAACTCTTTGAGAGAGAGAGAGAGAGAGAGAGAGAGAGAGAGAGCTTTCTTGTGTGGGGAGAGAGAGAGAGAGAGAGAGAGAGAGAGCTTCCTTGCTTGAAGAGCTTGTATTAAAAAAAATTTGTATCTCACGGAATCCTCTTCCTTTAGGTTGAGACCTTCTATTTATAGAGATCTGTAGGGGCTTTCAGGTTCTTTTCCAATACCACGTGACATAATTTTATTGGTTGATATTTATTGACAAGATCTTGCATTTATGACAAGATGTCTGATGGGATCTTGTATTTATAACTAGATACTTGAATATCTCATCCGAAGTGTTAACTTTTCATTGGTTAAGAAATATAGAAAGACTCATTTATTTTCCTTGTCATTTATTTCAATTTTATTTTGTCCTTTTTTTAAAGAATAAAATAAAACTTGATGAAATTTGATTGGTAGAAAATTTATATTTCTATAGATGTCCCCTCGAGACAAGTTCACTTACTTTTGAAACAAGTGGGTGTGTCTCAAAAAATATAGTTGAGAGGATTTTATATTTTCGACTAGAATTTGATTTGATTATAATACATTTTCATAATAAATAAATAAATTTTATTGTGAAATAAAATATGATAATCAAAATTAAAAATTTATGAACAATTAAAATTTATCAAATCAAATAATAAAATATCTAAGTTCACTACCTCATTTGAAACAGTTGTGTATTTAAGGAACAAACAAAATTTATCTTTATACCGAATAGCAACCAATACTTTGACTAACGTGTAGAATTTTTTTTATTAGAAAAGTGGTTACTATAACATCTTGTTTTGAATCCAATGACGCAATCCGTTTGTGATTCCGAGTAGTAGTTAATGAATTATCACATATTAAAGATTTTGATTCATATTCTCTTTCTTATCTTGATAGGCGTGCACTCTTTGATTCATTCCTGTTTAAATGCTCTTTACTTTATAATTCCTTGTATTCTTAACCGATTGAGAGCAAAGACTAATCAGATACTTTTCAAGTTTGGAAAGATAGTTTGCCTTTTCAACAGCATAGGAAAACTTTGTCTTGGGTAGCATGTCGCATCCTTTGTTTCTTGAATGAACTGTCGAGGGAGGGTAAATGAAGAGTGCAGAACCGAACAGGAAATATGGCCTTTTTCACTATGACTTGAATAGGAAAAATTTGCAGAACTGAACAGGAATTATTGCTCTTGTTTCAGAAGAGGAAAAGCAACTTGCATAGCCGACCTTTCTATCACAGAATACGAGTTTTTTTCTTCTTCTTTTGTAATCAGGCAACGGTCTATATTGTGGCTATAAAAGGCCACTACATTGTCTTTTTTTTTTTGTCACCAACTTAGCAGTACTTCTGTTCCTTCATTAACTGTGTAGCATCCACCTAGAAGCTCCAGATCACCGACGGTCCTAGCAGGTATGCATAGCCCGACGGTCCTAGCAGGTATGCATAGCTCTTCAGTGTTTGTTTTACAACTGCAAGTCTCTTTTTTTGTTTTTAAATGTATGCAGGACACAATTCTGAGTTTGTGCAGGTGCAATAAGCTTTAAACTTCTAACCAAAGCTTGTGATGATAGTAATTTAAACTCCTCTCTTTTATAAATGCACTTGCATTGTCTTCCTATTTTTGACCGCATGGAGAAAAGTGAAATTATGCATGGCCTAGAATAAAGCAAAAGGGGAGCGACTGCTCAGCGAAATATTTCCAGCAATTTGCATAGTCTTAAGATGTGACATGGAAAACTTGACAATCCGCAGTCCTCTATTCGTTGAATTATATAGTGACGTAGTGAAACTGCATGTGGCCATGTGTTATTTTCTCTGTCATGGTCGAATTATATGGAGATGCAGAGATGGTGACTGCTCAACGACTAGAAGGCAACCATTTTCTTTGTGTTGACAGTAACGGTGAGCTCTGGATCCCGCAACAACAACAACAAATTTTTTTTTTAACTTCACTTTAGCAAGCTATGGAAAAGTTGTTTCACGACTGTTGTTATCTAGATGAAAGAACTCCTTTCAAAGCCTTGGAGCACTGCAAAGTTTCTTGATAGCACATCCAAAGAGAGAGCTTGTACTGGAAGAGAAAATATAGACGCCAAAAATATATTTGGAGGAGTTGTAGCAGCTTTCTTGTTGGGGTTTGCTGCATTCAGATTTTGCTTCTATTTCAAAAACAAATATATTTGGAGGAGTTGCAGCAGTTTTCTTGTTGAGGAAAAACATATTGTTGACATGTGTGTGTTAACCAAGAGCAACCTTTTCTGCTTCTGCAACTGCATGATCGATGGCACAAACTTGTTATTGAAATAGACTTGACTAAGCCTGATTGAGTTGTTGGTGTGCCCGCCTGTTTCCATTAATTAACGTGAGTTGTTTCTTAAGGGTCACGGTTGCATTTTTTTTTTTAACGCGTCATCAATTTTGACAAGTCCTTTTCTTTTTTTTTAACATTGGAGCATCACTTTTCTTTCGTTCTTGATCAAGATAAGTTCTTATTCTCATCCTATTTTATCATTACTTTTTTTTTAGGACATATAAATATCATGGGATTTATAATCTTGTTCCCCATCTCTTCTTTCAAATATGCATCTAATTCACATATTTTTATGTCTCCCTTTTCTTTTTAGATGGTGCTTTTCAAGAATTCTTCTTCTTCCACTAAAAGATTCTTAGTAATTGATGAGAAGTATCGTCAAACAAGCCTTTGCGTATATGAACCTGTCATTGGTTCATTTGCTAAGAAGCGGTCTTTTGAAAGCATCAAGCATTTGACTTCCTGGTCATTGGAGACTTCTTATGAACTTTATGGTCATGGTGGTTTGTGACACGATCAAAGAGTTGATGTCTTATCCCAAGTGCAGAAGTGTCAAAGTAATAAATAACTTGGCAAGACCGGGGTCGAACCATAGAGAGGTTAACTATATAAATTATAAATAAAAACAATAACAACAACAACAACAATAATAAATAAAAACAACAACAACAACAACAACAACAATGATGATGGTGGTGGTGAAGATCAGTTAAAGAGGATTTTGAGATGTAAAATTAATGTGAAGATTATACAATGATAAAAACAAATGTCAAGGTTAGAGGATACACTAATAGTATTAGAGATAAATAAGGTATAAACTCTTTATTAATTATCAACATGATCATATTAATCATCTTATTTACATAACACCATACTTATAAATTTTATCAAGTATTGATGATGTTAACTTATGTTGACAACAAATCAAGTTCCTCTCATAATAACGATGTCGGCCAAATACTACGAAGGATCAAGTATTTGATGTACCAATTGTTACACAACACAAATCTAGATTAACCATTTAACAAGTAAGGTATTAAGAATTAATAAGATAAAAATGATAAGACATGTTAATAGCAAATTGTTTAGGATATAAGCATTGCAGTCCATATTGAGTTTATATTTACTTATCCTAACACCATTAGTGAAACCTTTTCACCTTGATATAATTAACTTAGTTAGACATTATGAAGGAGAAAAACTTAAAGAAACAATATAAGAACATAAACATGATGTAAGTTAACTAAGTATAGTAAAGGAAATGAAAAGAATGAACAAAAGATTAATGAAAGCAAATCTTAAGCATTACAACAATATAAAGAGAAAGAGTAAGAACATGATCTTGATATAGAAAACAAGATGCCCAAATGAATGGCAAATGGCTCCTTTTATAGGCTAAAATTCAGAACTATTCATGTGGTAATTGATAATTGATGTAGTGGCCAACTATTGATTAGTGGACTTGGTGGACAACATCACTCAAGCACTTTGGATGACTAAATTGATATTGATGCAATCAGAATTTGGCAAAGTGTTTTTCATGAAAGTTGTTGGAAATTATTTTTTCCTTTCACTCACCAAATTTCAGATCATTTAGATCACTACAGCTCGAGATATGTCTAAAATACTGAGTAGTGCTACTGGTGGACATGATGGATAGCACTCATGCTCTTGTGTGGATGAAATCTTATTTCTACCATCTGAATTTGAGCTGGTTCTCTTCATGAAAGTTGTTGGAAATTGTCTTTTCCTTCCGCCCACCAAATTTTAGATCATTTGGACTTCTAGAACTCCAGTTATAGATAAAACTTTGAGTAGTGTTTGGGCTGGATTGCAAGACAGATTCAGACTTCTCTTTTGTGGTCAAACTTTGAATTTGAAAATGGAAAATTTGGGTCTTTCCATACCCACAAAAGTTGTAGGCCTATTTTTTTTATCTTTCCAGCCATATAAATTAATATGAAATCCAAGATCTATAGCTCTAGATATGATCCGATGATTGAACAATGTTCGAATTTGAAGTGAATCGGCATCTCCTTCGTAAGCTTAGCCTTTTCTTTCTCCTTTCACTTTCAATAGTTAATCACAACAATCAATCCTTTAAATTGTGAGAATACCTGCAATTAAAATGAGCATTTATCATAAATTAAAGGTATCTTATATTATCAGACTTGTTATTACAAAACATGTTCTAGTTAAGGAGTTATTGATACTTCAAGTGCAAAATGATGATATAAAGCCTTGATAAAAATGCACTTTTAAGTACTAATAACACCCCCCAACCAGCTTATTACTAGTCCCTAGTAATCAAAACGTTAAAATAGAAAAACAATTTGCAAGTTCCCCAAAGCAAGGTATTCATCATTTAACTTTTATTACTCTATCCAAGTAAACAAACTCTCATTAAATTTATATATATCTGCTTCATATTGTTGAAACAAGATATTAATAAACCTTTTTTTTATGTGCTCAATGTAAGAAAACATAGATAATGGGGCTTTTATTAGAAGAAAACAATATTATGTTCTAATGTTTCAGGTTAACGTCCTTGGGTTGGGATTATTATTATTATTATTTTATATACATTTAACTTAAAACACAATGCATCTGTAACCCATATAATGAGCTTTTGGCTAATGACTCCCAGACTAGTTGGTCTTAGGGTATTAGGTGTTGAGACACCCCTTCGAGCTTAATAACTCGGGTTGCAGAAACTGATACGTAGATAGTGTAATGTTTGATTCCCTTAAGCTTTTCTCCTCAACCCATGTAACAAGCGTTGGGCCTATAGCTCCCAAGTCAGTTGACTTTAGGGTATTAGGTGTTAAAACACCCCTTCGGGCTTAATAACTCAGGTTCGGGAGGCTACGAAACCAAACATATCTATATTTTTTTAATTACATTTATAATCATTATTTTTTTTGTTTTTTTTTAAAGTAAAACTTATATACTATCCCTTTTCTTTAGTTGTTACCTTTAACAAAAGAACATAAATAATGTAATAATCCAATATGCAACCCATAATCATATGTTAAAGTGTGTGTGTGAAGATGAAGGTTTAAAAATACTTGTTTTAATGAGTATATGAGCAGAAGTAATAAATAATAATGCGAGAGTTTGTAAATCTGAATATTTCAAGAAATATTATAATAGACCTTGTTAAGAATATTTAGTAGGATGCATCTCTAGAGTCATTTTAACAAAAGAACTCCTTGACTCTGCCATCATAGTAACAATGGTTTTGCAAATAGAAAGCACAACTAGTAAAGTTTTTTTTTTTGGAATTTTTTTTTTAGAAATATCAACTACTACCCCTTCCCCCCAACCAAAACAAAACATTGTCCTCAATGTTATAAGGTAGAAAGATAAAGGGTAGAAGATATCATCTGAAATAACGAACACTGACAAACCTGAAACACACTTAAACAAATATGAGAAATAACAAAACAAAATAATAAAACACAAGGTTTCACATACGAAGGCTCAAATCCAATCTAAGCTTTTTACGGCTGTCCTTAGTTGACCAATTTATACAACTCATAGAGGGATCAATTATAGGAGTGAAAGATTGTAGTTGGTCAATTAATTGTTCAACAGTGGCAGTAGAGATTATGATTTGTCGTGCTGAAGACGTTAGAAATTCCTGTTCCACAACATGATCAAGAAAAGACAACAACTTATCATAATAACCATTAAAATTTAACAAACCTATGGGTTTATGGTGAATGTGAAGTTGGGCCCAAGAGGAAATATGAAAGATCTCTTTCAATGTGCCCAGACCACCTGGCAAGGCAATGAAAGCATCAACATGTTTAAACATTGCATTCATTCGATCAGACATTGTGGAGACCTGGAGTTCCTCTCCAATTATTGTTCCAATAATATCACCATGTGCTAAAGCTTTGAGGACAACCTCCAAAACATGACTACCTCTTAAAAATACAGCTATTGACACCCCCCATTAACCTAAGGCTGCCTCCTCCATACACCAAATGAATCTTTCTTGTAGCTAATACCTGACCAAGATGATTTGCTGATTCTAAAAACTCTTTTTCTTTCCCAGGACTAGATCCACCAAAAACACAAATATTTCGTATTTGATGACTTGAGGAACTTGCCATTTCTACACACTTTGATATCTGTGAAATGTGTGGGCTGGGTAGAAATGAAGGGAATGAAGAGAAGAATTTATAGATGAGAAAGTGAAAATGCAATCATATCACCTATATGTAGGCCAGCTAGAGTCTCTCTCTCTCTCTTTTATTATTATTATTATTATTATTATTATTATTATATATATATATATAATTTAAAAAAATGTGTATGTACAAGTAGTTGTGATTGTGGCTCACATCTTCCCTTGGTTTTACGTCCAAGAACGGCTTAAACGCCCTCTATGGGTCGGGGATAGGCTTCCCATCCAGTTTTCTTAAAAACTGGCAAACAAGGTCTTTTTTAGTCAGATTCCCAAGACTATGTCGAGCATGTTCTTTATGGAATTGTGGCCATAAATCATAAATTACACGATGCACATCTCCACTAGGGTGCGTCTCAAGAGTCAATAGAAGATTATCTAAAGACTCCTTACTCAGGCCATCCTTAATGAACTGCATTTTATCTTCACGATTTACAGATACCATTCTTAAAGAATGACATTTTGTATTACAAGTCCATCTGGCACATCTGTGACAGACTTGCAGTCGTTTTGCACGACATTTCTTTGCAAAAGTGCTTTTACCTGTTTCAAGTATGTATGAAATGAAAGAATTTGAGGACTCACCTGATAATCAGACCTTTGCTTCAATTAGCCAGCGAATATCTTCAGGAATTCCATGGTCCATTAACAATCTCAATCTTGCACATCTAGTACGATAAATTTTTGTAATCGCATTTTGAGGCAGAGCAGGAAAATACTTTTTTAATTTTTCAAGAGTGGTGTCCATTTTCAAATGAGAAGAGATGTAACGAAGGGAGAAAGAGCAAAGAATTGAACAAATATATACACAGATATCAGTTATTATGGGAAATTGAAAGAACCGACTAAAGTCACGGAGTACCGTTATTTGCCATTTGATCGAAGTGGGAAAAAAAACTAGCAAAACAAAGGTCACACCAAAAGAAAACACAAAATTAATGTGAGAGAGAAGAAAACAAATATCAATCTTTATATAAAGGATCACCCAATTCAATAAAGTCATTTTCAATTGAAAAGTTGTCAAAGTAAGCTTTCAAACGATGTCCATTTACCTTGAAAACATTACCATTCTTTGGATTCTCGATATTGTCATAACCTAATTTTTTATTTTTTTTTATTTACTAAAAAATTGATGAAAAATGATTAAAAAAAAATAAATGAAGAATGAATTAAAATTTGGGTTAATGGCAACATGATTGGAAAGTTTAAATATTTAATTAAACTCTTAACTAGTTTAATTAATTAAATCAAGAGTTTAATTGGAAAATTAATAAATTTTGAGAATTAATTGAGTTTGGGATTAAGTTAATTAATCAAATTAAAAGAAATTGAGGAATTAATGAGTTTGAGAACTTAATTAAACTTTAATTTAATTAATTAAAGGAATCAGGGGTGTAATTGAAGAAATACCAAAGTTTGGAGCTCATTTAAAAAAAATGCTAGAAAATTAAAGTCCAAGGATCAAATTGAATAGTCAAAAAACCCAGGACTGTTGTGTAAATGGCACTATAAATCAAGGATTCAATGGAATTAATCCAAGGATACAATTAGAAATTGATTATTAGTGAATAGGGGTCCGATTGCCGAATTTCCAAAGCACAGGGATCAAATTGAAAACTTCTGTTTGCTAGTGGAACAGCCAAAACGCCGTCGTTGCTAGTGGAACAGTCGTGCTCGTCTTCTCCAACCCGGTTCAATCGGCTGAAAATCTGCAACGAGTTCGATCCAATCGTGGACCACGCCTCTCGCCTGTAATCTCGTCCAGGGAAGATGACAGTCCTGCGAAGGCAGGACTGTTTAGAGGCAATTCGAAGTCTCTATAAAAGGAGGAGCCGAAAAACACACCAAAAAAAAAAAATTGGCAGAACAAGAACGGAGAAAATCACCCAAGAACAGAGAGGAAAACAGAGAAACCCACAGAGTAGAAATATTCAAATACATAGAAAAAGAAAGAACAAGAGGAGAGCACACGGTGAGGAGAATTATCCTCGAAATCGTCTTCAAACCTGGAAACGAAAAAAAAAACAGAGTAGGAACAAAGAAAACAGAGCATTACCGGAGGCAGCAACAAGAGGCAATAAAACTGAAAGATAGCAGAAAAGAGGAAGAACTCAGAATCGAAACCACTCGTGGGGAACCGGTATCATCATCATCTTCGTTCCTTCATCTCCGAACGAGGCAACCAGAAGCAGAGAGGAGCGCCTTCATTGACCTTCGACCCAAGACAGCATCATCCCAGCAACTCAGGTGGGTCTTCTTCCGCGTTCTTTATTTGGCATTTACACTGTGCAAGTGAATGTTAATTCACTTGCACAGTGTAGCAACACGCGTGCGTTAGAGCACGCGTGTTGCTAGGCTTCGCCAGACCACTGGTGTGGGCCAGTGGCCAGGCCGGGTTGGGCTTAGCCCAGCCCATCTGGATGGGCTGGGTCTAATCCAGCCCATGTGGGCTGGGCTGGATTCAGCCCAGAAAATAGGGGTCCAGCCCAGCCCAAAAAAAAAGAAGTAGAAAAATAAAAATATTAAAAGTAAAAAATAAAAAAATAAAAAATATGTGCATGAATAAAAAATAAATTTATTTTTATTTATTTGTTTACTGACGCCAGAGTCGGGAATAAAAAATATTGATTTTATTTTTGTGTATGATGCGCAAAAAAATAAATTTATTTGATTTGTTTATTCACTGACGTCAGAGTTAGGAATAAAAAAATAACTGATTTAAATTTATTTTATTTTTTGTGTGATGTGTAAAAATAAATTTATTTGATTTGTTTATTCACTGACGTCAGAGTTAGGAATAAAAAAATAACTGATTTAAATTTATTTTATTTTTTGTGTGATGTGTAAAAATAAATTTATTTGATTTGTTTATTCACTGACGCCAGAGTCAGGAATAAAAAAAAATATATGATTTAAATTTATTTTATTTTTTGTGTGATGCGTAAAAATAAATTTATTTGATTTGTTTATTCATTGACGCCAGAGTCAGGAATAAAAAATAATAATAACTGATTTAATTTTTTTTTTTTATAGCTACGTGATATTTACCAACACCAGAGTTGGAAATATCTGTAGTTAAATATTCACTGACGCCAGAGTCAGGAATATTACACGCAAAACCACCATAGCATAAACCAACAAAACATTAGCAATTATTGATAAAGTCAGCAATGCAGCCTGCCTTAGGCAGGACGCTAAAAGGGGTGATAATATCTTCCCTTTTGCGTAATCAGTCTCGAACCATAGAATCTCTGTTGACCAGTTAGGGTTCCTAGTAACCATAATACTAGGTGGTGACTCCTTAAACAAAGATCATTCACCATCAAAGAATAGGATGCCAGAAATCCATTCTTTCCATTCCATATATTCAAACATTTAAATAATTTTTAAGGTCGCCGCGATGTCAGGTGCGACAGAATGGCGACTCCACTGGGGACACTAAGACTAAGCTTTGCTTTATTTGTTAAAAATTGCTACCAATATTTGTTGTGTGTTTTGGTTTTTATTTTATTCTATTTGGTTTATTTATTTTTACAGCTTTAGCATCCATATTTATTCATGCCATCATATATATTGGATATGCATTGATGCCTTCACACACCACGCATTTCATAATAAATATCTGTTGTATAAACTTTATGTTAAGTGGGAGAGTAGCGGTACCCCAATGGCTTTAGCCTGGGTAAGACTCGTGAAACCATCAAACTTTCGCTTGATTGTTTACTCGATAGTGGTTGGTATGCCTAAACTGATATTATTCAGGGCCTCTATCTTCACGCTACTTGTAAGCCTCATATCAACCTTTCAAGGAAGATCACTGAGCATGCGAAAGACCTTTCAAAGACTAGATAGTAGCCTACCTTGAGCATTTAATGACTAGAACCTACCCTTTAAGTTGTTCCCTATATAAATCTCACTAAGGCAAGCTTAACATATAGCATCTTTATTACAGGATTGTTTTTTAGGTGACATAATGGTCGTTAATCGTGAAATCACAACGGTTGAGTATGGGCTTGAATCTGAATCATTACATATGACTGAGGGAGACTGCCCTAGACTGGATGACAGTGGGATACCGCTACTAAAAGATGTGAGATGCATAATAAATGAGGCCAGTCGTTTGCTTCCATTCACCAAATACTTGGCCGATGAGGCAGAATTTACTAGGATGTATAGGAGAGTTTTGCATCTTCTGAATGTTCCAGTACTGCCATTAGCCATAGAAACCTTAATTCATTTTTGGGATCCTGAATATCGATGTTTTACATTTGGGAATATCGACATGGTTCCTACCATTGAAGAATACGGTGTCTTGACAGAATTTCCTGAGGATATCCATAAGGTTTACTTTCATCAAAAGATTGAGAATACTATAGAGGAGCTCGCTAAGCTATTGGGAATCCGTCAAATGAGCTTATATAGAGAAAAAAATAATTCTGGGGGTTTGAGATGGAAACGACTAGAAGAGCTTTTGATTGCTAAAAGTCTAATATTGATGCTAATTTGGAGGTATACCGAATATTGGCTTTGGGGATATTTGGGTTGATTTTGTTTCCTTCGACGACCGGAATTATCAGTTTAGAGGCAGCTAATTTGTTTATGGAGTATGAGAAGACCAAAATTAATCCTTCTGCTGCGATCTTGGCTGAAACTTTTTTATCTCTCAATCATTGCAAAAAGATTGGGAAAGGTTCTATGAGATGTTGTGTTCCATTGTTGTTCATTTGGATGGTAAGCCATATAGAATCCGAGACACCAGTATTCCGAAATTTTTGGTGGTTTGATCAAAAGCCACTCGAGTTATTTGTATCAAGTGAATGGGAAAACTTTTCTGAAGATGATTGGAGGGTAAAATTGCAAGGAATTCCGCAAAGCAATTTTAATTGGAGAGCCCCATGGATGAAAAATGTAGCATACCTAATGAGCTGTGGGAAAAAGCCTTAGGTACCTTTGATTGGGGTGACCGAGTATATTAGTTATGCACCTGCTTTGGTTGCAAGACAACTTGGGGGCATACAAAGCATTCCAAGAACAGTTGGTTTAGCTCAATTCACTAGAGTCTACAAAGGAGCATATAATGAAATGCTAGAGAGCATTAAGCATGATTGGGGTTCTTTGGTGATAGTTAAAAAGGAGATAGGTGTAAGGAATCCTACGGTTAGTGAAAGGTATCCCGAATGGCGTAATGGAGGAGTCTCTTATATGGCAGAAGTTTCTGAATCTGTGGGCACTCGAAGGAAAAGAGTGAACAGTGAAGAAGAATTAAGGGAACAAGTAAAATTGTTACAAGCCGAACTTAAAGCCAATGAGGAGCAGAGAGTGTCCTTGGAGCAGCAGTTAGCCAAAGAAAAAGCTGTGAGAAAAACAGTTGAAGAAGAAAGGGACTCTGTGGGTCAAGACTGGATAAAGGCAAATGATGAATTGAAGACGATCAATAAAGACATGACATATTATATGGCAAAAGCTAAGCATTGGGAAGAGTCAGCTATCAAGACGCAAACTGCATTAAAAATGCGTCGGGCGGACGTAGTCAAGCTTAAAGACCAATTGGGGAGAGCGGAGATTGAAATAGTCAACACTAAACATGTGACTAAAATACATGAAGAGCAAAAAGTAGCGTTGAATGATCATAAGGTTGAAGTAGAAGCATTGAGATCTAAGCTGGAAAAAGAAAAATTGAAGACCGCACAGCTTATAGAAAACCAGAAAATGATAAAGCAGCATAATCAAACATTGGACAATGCTAATAACTTTTTGTCTAGAAACAACTTGATTCATACTGAGAGGATAAGAGAACTACAAGATCAAATTGATAGAGCAGCTGCAGAAGCCCATTTATTACGAGTGGAAGCTCGCCAAGTAGGAGGAGACATAATGAAATATCGAAGAAGCATGGATAACACCGATCTTTTTTTAAGAGCAATAGCTACTAAAGGCAGTGTTTTTTCTCCTGTAATAGATTAGATTAATTTTTCATTGTAAGCTTTTAAATAAGTAATGAAAGGGTTAGACCCACATTTAAAAAAAAAACATGTGTATATGGCTGAAAGCCCAAATGTCAAAAAGCTGAGCAGATCTCTCCTCGGCATTACAGCAATGATATCAAGTTCAAGTTCAACCCACATATCTAATGAATAACGACCATATGTCACCAACAAAGTGTGAATCTATATCCAATATGTTGCATCCACATTCATGCATCTCATACATTTGCTTATAGATTGTCATATTTTGCATATAACAGGTGAAATATAGGTCCCCAACTGAAACGTATTCATAATACTCGTTCACGAAAGAAAATGGAAAATGAAGAGAGAGCTCAGTTAGAAATGCAACACCAAAGAGAGTTGGAAAGCCTGAAAGAGGATGTGGCAAGGCTCACTAGCTTGCTCGAGCAAGCTTTGAGGCCTAGAGCTGGGGAAGGAACATCTTCTCAACAAACATGTACACCTCAGCCTCCACCTTCCTTTATTTCGCCATTCGAACCTCAGCATGCTGCTCCTTTCGCACCTACTCAATCAGCACATCCAATGAGGATCCCTCATATTGTGTTGACAGAAGAAGAACCTCAAAGGAACAAGATAATAGAGGAAAATGGTCATGAGAAACTAGCTGCCTTAGAAGAAAGAATGAAGGCAATAGAAGGGAATAGTTTGTATGATCCCGTGAAGGCCGCTGAAATGTGTTTAGTGCCTAACGTGGTTATTCCTAGAAAATTCAGAGTTCTAGAATTTGTTAAATATACCAGAACTCAGTGCCCAATCACCCATCTTAAAGCATATTGTAATAAGATGGCTGAAGTAGTCCATGATGAGAGATTATTGATCCATTTCTTTCAGGACAGTTTAAGTGATGCTGCTCTTGCTTGGTATATGCGTTTGGATAATACCAAGATTAAAGGATGGAAGGACTTGGTTGATGCTTTTGTTAGACAATATAAGTTCAACATGGATATTGCCCTAGATAGATCAAGTCTACAAGCCATGGAAAAAGGCAATAAGGAGTCTGTAAGAGAATATGCCCAAAAGTGGCGTGAATTAGCCGCACAAGTAAGTCCTCCATTGTCGGAAAGGGAGATGACTGGCTTATTTTCCAATACTTTCAAAGCCCCGTACTTTGAGTACTTGGTAGGCAGTGCAGCACAAAATTTCTCCGATTTGGTTGTCATAGCTGAAAGGATCGAACAAGCCGTTCGGACGGGTAGGATCGTGGATCCTACTGAAAAAAGAGGTTTTATTGGGAAGAGGAAAGAAACAGAAATTCACAATGTTGAAAGGGAAAGTAAAGGGAAGAAAACCTACTAAGATAATTACAGCTTCAAAAGTATTCCACCTACCCCCTCTATATCCAATATAAAATTCTCTTCACCTACAAACACCCAAAACAACCCAATAAACAACCAAACCAATAATGCCTACCGTCCAAGAAGAAATTTTCCAACAGATCAAGTGCAACTTCCACCATTACCCATGTCTCTTACTGAAATGCACCAAAGATTGCTTAGTATTGGTCAGGTAGCACCTATTCCATTAGAACCTTTACAACCACCATTTCCCTTTTGGTATAAACCCGATCAAAAATGTGAATACCATGCTGGTGCTGTTGGTCATAATATTGATGGATGTATTGCATTCAAACAAAAAATCCTTCAGCTTATCAAAGCTGGTTGGATTTCTTTTGATGAATCTCCAAATGTGAATTCTAACCCTCTACCAAATCATGCTTCTGGAAGCGGGGGAGTTAATAATTTGGAGATAGGAAGGGGAAGTACATCAACTTTAAGGGTGACTATGGATAAATTGTATGGGATGTTGAGGCAAACAGACTATTTAAAGACACCAATCAAAGTACAAGCTGTAAGGAATGATAATGAATATTGTAAATATCATCAGCAGCTTGGGCATGATATCAACTCGTGTGAGGAGTTCCATTTGGAGGTAGAAAATATGATGACATTGGGAGTATTAAGATTAATAAAACCCAAAGAAGATGAGTTGGTAGGAACAATGACTGGTTGTAACAAGAAGGTGGAAGTTTGTAGATATATACCAACCGAAAAGGGTCCACCAAAAATGATCCTAACCAAGCTTATGAATACTGTTAGCGGGAGTTTTAGTGCCCAACCATATAATTATGGTTATTTCTTTCACAACACAAATCCTGCCCCTGTTTTCCATGCTGAAATAGGAGGACTCATTCGAAGTGGGAGATGTTTTACTCCTGAAGAGTTGGAAAATCACAGAAAAGCCAAAGGAAAGGATATGGTGGAATTGACAAAGACAGATGAGGTTAATAAGCCAGTAAGTGATGAAGAGGCTAATGAATTTCTGAAATTGATGAAGCACAGTGAATATAGTGTGGTTGATCAGCTAAAGAAAACACCGGCTAGGATTTCTTTGTTATCATTAATGTTGAGTTCAGAATTGCATAGGAACGTGCTTCAGAAGGTTCTTAATGAAGCATATGTTCCTCAGGATATCACACAAGACTCCATAGAACATTTGGTGGGCAGGATTCAAGCCACCAACTACCTCTACTTTACCGATGATGAGCTGGATCATGAAGGGACCGGTCATAATAAACCATTGCACATCACAGTAAAATGCAAGGATTGTGTGGTAGCTAAGGTGCTTATAGATAATGGTTCTGCTCTCAATGTATTACCAAGACATGTACTTGATAAAATGCCAGTTGATGCCTCTCACATGAAGCCAAGTACCATGACTGCTAGGGCATATGATGGGTCACCTCGACCAATCATTGGGAGTATTGATGTTGAACTAATCATTGGCCCACAACCATTTCAAGTCACATTACAAGTAATGGACATTCATCCATCATATAGCATGTTACTTGGGAGACCTTGGATCCATGCAGCCCGAGCTGTCGCATCTTCTTTACATCAACGGGTCAAGTTTATCATCAATGGAAATTTGGTGACTGTGAGGGCTGAGGAAACTTTATCAACAATGAAAAATGTATCGATCCCTTACATAGAAACTGAAGAAAGTAAGGATGGAAATTTGCATGCATTTGAAGTTGTAAATGCTGAATGGGTACCAGAAAATACGATACGAAGGAAACCAGAAATTTCTGAAGCAGCAAAAATGGTTGCTAAATACTTCTTAAAGCATGGACTGCCATTTCAATATGACCACACTACCGGAATGCCTGAGAGGGTTAATGTGATAAAAATGAAGTGCGCGGATCAAAGGTTTGGCTTAGGGTTTAAGCCTGGGAAAGCAGATTTCAAAAGAGCAGCTGAAATTAGAAGAGAAAAGAGAATGGCCCGGATTGAAAGGAGAGAACCAGATGAAGATCGAATGGAAATCCCACCAATCCATGTAACGTTCCCAAGACCCGCATATGTGATAAAAACTGAAGATTATGAGGGAGGACTAAGAAAGGAATTCAATGGTGTTACTATCAATTATCTTGAAAAAGACAGTGAACAAGAGTTAAAGGAAGAAGATAGTACTCATGAACAGTTGCCTCAGCTGACTATTAGCGTTTTGGAAGATGGCTCATCAGAATTCGTGAGGAAACTGGCCGAGGGAGAAGATTTAGCAAATTGGGAAATTCATGAAGTTCTAATTATTTTCAAAAAGTAATGTTTTTGTTTACTTGTTTATTGTTTTGGTTATTTGTATTGTTTGAATAATTGTGCCTTGCCAAATCATCATGGCTTAAGAGATTGGCAATAAGGTTTTGTGGTTGAGCCCTTCTATCCTTTAGATTTCAATGAGATCATGCATACTTTCTTTCAATCGTTTTTTTTTTCTTTTTCTCTTTCTCTGTTCATTTATTTAATTTCCCAGAACTATATACTCATAACCGAAACACTTTCCGCTTTCAGGAAATCTGAAAGTGGATTGTCATACACCTCACAAACTCATTGCACTGTGGATAATTGGCTTAACTTTGATGAAAATATAATTGCCATGGATGAGGAAGAGTTTGGTGAAGAGGATATCCATGAGTTCGCAAGGTTAGTCGAACAATCTGACCGCACATGGAAGCCTGCAAAAGAAGAATTAGAACTGATAAATGTGGGCACCGAGGATAATAAAAGAGAGTTGAAGATAGGGAAGTTAGTCTCTGCTGATGAAAGAAGGAAATTGATTGCTCTTTTACAAGAATATGTTGATGTTTTTGCCTGGTCATACGCTGATATGCCTGGTCTGGATACTGATATTGTGGTACATAAACTACCTTTGATAGAAGGTTGTAAGCCAGTTAAGCAAAAGTTGAGGAGGACAAGGCCAGATATACTAATCAAAGTGAAAGAAGAAATAATGAAATAGTGGGATGCTGGATTCTTGGAAGTAGTCGATTATTCTCAATAGGTGTCCAATATCGTAGTAGTACCCAAGAAAGATAACAAAATCAGGGTATGTGTGGATTTCCGAGACTTGAATAAGGCAAGCCCAAAAGATAATTTTCCTTTACCCCATATAGATGTGCTAGTGGATAGCGCTGCTAAGAGTTCTACTTACTCTTTTATGGATGGTTTCTCTGGGTATAATCTGATTAAAATGGCTGAGCAAGACAAGAAGAAAACAACATTTGTCACCCCGTGGGGAACATATTGCTATAAAGTTATGCCATTTGGATTGAAAAATGCTGGGGCAACTTATCAAAGAGCAATGGTGACACTATTTCATGACATGATGCACAAAGAAATTGAGGTATATGTGGATGATATGATTGCTAAGTCTAAAGATGAGGAAAACCATATCCCAGCTTTGAAGAAATTATTTGAAAGGCTGAGAAAATATCAATTAAAGTTGAACCTTGCAAAGTGTACATTTAGGGTGAAGTCAGGGAAGTTATTGGGATTTATGGTAAGCAATAATGGCATAGAAGTAGACCCTGATAAAGTGAAGGCCATACAAGCTATGTCAACTCCTAAAACCGAGAAAGAAGTTCGAGGTTTTTTGGGGCGTTTAAATTACATTGCTCGATTTATTTCACAACTCACAGTCACTTGTGAACCAATCTTTCAATTACTTCGAAAGAAAAACCCTGGAGTATGGGATGAAGACTGTCAAAAAGCATTTGATAAGATAAAACAATATCTGCAAAACCCACCTCTATTGGTACCACCTATGCCTGGAAAGCCTCTCATTTTATATTTAACAGTGACTGAATCAGCAATGGGTTGTGTGCTTGGCCAACATGATGAGACCGGAAGAAAAGAACAAGCCATCTACTACCTTAGTAAAAAGTTCACTGAGTGTGAATCTCGTTACAGTATGGTTGAGAAGTTGTGTTGTGCTTTGGTATGGAGTGCGAAAAGACTCCGGCAGTATATGCTATATTATACCACTTGGTTAATTTCAAAGATAGATCCTCTGAAATATATTTTTGAAAAACCGTACATGTCAAATAGGCTAGCCAGATGGCAAGTGTTGTTGGCTGAATATGATATCATCTACAAAACAAGAAAATCCGTGAAAGGAAGTGCAATCGCAGACCATTTAGCTGATAATGCCCTTGAAGACTATGAGCCATTAAATTTTGACTTCCCTGATGAAGATGTGTTAGTAATAGAAAGTGATTGGTGGACCATGTACTTTGATGGTGCAGTGAATGTGTCTGGTAATGGAGCTGGTGCTGTAATAATTTCTCCAGAAGGGAAACAATATCCCATCTCCATTAAACTGCAATTTAGTTGCACAAACAACACAGCTGAATATGAGGCTTGTATTCATGGATTAGAAGCTGCATTGGAACTAAAGATACAAAAACTAGAGGTATATGGAGACTCCATGTTGATAATCTGCCAGACAAAGGGGGAATGGAAGACAAAAGATGAGAAATTGAAACCATATCAAGAATATCTCTCCAAGTTGGCTGAAAAGTTTGAAGAGATAGAGTTCAATCATTTAGGAAGGGATAAGAATCAGTTTGCGGATGCTTTAGCAACCCTGGCCTCTATGGCCACAATCGATTGTGGTATCAGAGTACATCCTATAGGCATTGATATCAGAAGTTCTCCTGCTCATTGTTATTTAATAGAAGAAGAAATTGATGGCAATCCTTGGTATGCAGATATAAAAAGATTCATCCAATATCGAGAATATCCTTCTGAAGCTTCAAAGACAGATAAGAAGACGTTGAGAAGAATGGCCATGGAATACTTTCTAGATGGAGAAATCTTATACAAAAGGGCATTTGATGGGACTTTATTAAGATGCCTAGACAGATCAGAAGCCAATAAAGCTTTGTATGAAGTACACGGAGGAATTTGCACCACCCATGCAAATGGACACATGATGGCGAGAAAAATGCAAAAAGCAGGGTATTTTTGGATGACTATGGAGAAGGATTGTATAGAATTTGTCCGAAGATGTCATAAATGTCAGGTGTATAGTGACAAAATCAATGCGCCTCCATTGCCCTTATTCAATATGGTGTCACCTTGGCCATTTGCAATGTGGGGGATAGATGTGATTGGGCCTATTAATCCAAAAGCTAGCAATGGTCATCGATTTATCTTGGTCGCAATTGATTATTTTACAAAGTGGGTAGAGGCCTGTTCATATGCTCATGTGACGCAGAAAGTGGTCAAGCGTTTCATTGAGAGAGACCTAATTTGTAGGTATGGTTTGCCAGAAAGGATAGTAACCGATAACGCCAAGAACTTTAATGGGAAGATGATCGTGGAATTATGCACTAAATGGAAAATCAAGCATTCCAATTCATCCCCTTACCGACCAAAGATGAATGGTGCTGTTGAAGCAGCTAACAAGAACATAAAGAAGATTGTCCAGAAAATGGTGGTTACATATAAAGATTGGCAAGAATGGCTTCCTTATGCTTTACATGCATATCGAACAGCAATAAGAACGTCCACTGGGGCTACACCTTATTCATTAGTTTACGGAATGGAGGCAGTGATGCCTTTGGAAGTAGAGATTCTTTCTTTAAGGGTCCTCATGGAATCTGAGCTAGAAGAGGCTAAATGGGCAAGAATACGATATGAACAGCTAAATATGATCAGTGAAAAGAGATTAGCTGCAATCTGTCACCACCAATTATATCAAAAAAGGATAGCAAGAGCATATGACAGAAAAGTTCGACCAAGAGAGTTTGAAGCAGGAGATCTTGTATTGAGAAAAATCCTATTACTACCTAATGAAAATCATAGCAAGTGGGCACCCAATTATGAAGGTCCTTATGTAGTAAAAAAGGCATTCTCTGGAGGAGCATTGATACTGACAGGAATGGATGGAGAAGAGTTGAGTAGGCCAGTGAATTCCGATTCTGTGAAGAAATATTATCCATGATTGTATAAGTTCTCATCCAATCAATAAAAGTTTTGCCAATAAATTCACTTTGCATGTCTTTGCTCTCTCTTATAAGTGTTTATCAAAGAATCAGTAAATACAACCTTGAAGCCTTGCATGATCTCATAGATTCAATTCATCATTCTTACCAAAATCAGTTTCCCTATTAGAGTTTTGAAAAATTAATCTGGCATTTTGATTTCAAAAGTAATTTGATGTTTATCCAAAAATAATATTTTTGACATTCTACTTGTAGAATGACAAATGAATCAAGCAACTCCATTATTAAGGTGACTAATATTAAAAAAAAGGAAATGAATAAACACCTTTACCCCATTACTCTTGAATCATATGTTTTTTTAAATGTATGAATAATGGTATGTAGTGAACTTGTTGCTCATAACTTATGAAATATATCTTTGCAAAGAATAAACCATCATACTATACGAGGTCAAAGTTTATTGATCATAGCTGCTTGCGCTTGAAATGAGGAAAGGCCATCTTTGTTATTTCCTTTCACGTTCTAAAATAAGTACATCCCTTGCAAACCCTTTTTGAGCCTGAATAATTTTTTCTTTCATAAAAAAATCTTGACTAGGATCACACCCCACACTGGGGGCAAGTGAAATTTCAATTATCAAGAAAGAGGATAATGCTGTGAGAAAGCCGAAAGTCAAAAAAGAAAAAGAAAAAAAGCTCAAGAAACTCAAATGCTAGGGGGCATGCCCAAATCACAAGAAAAAGTGATAACCAAGATAAAGTGAGTATGCTCTATAGCAAAGCAATGAAAAAGAAAAAGAAAACAGCAAATCAAAGAAGAGCGGCAAAAGAAAATATGAATGACATCAATAGTCAAACTGTTAATAGTGATCCTCAGTCTTTGAAGCCCTGAAACACTCTCTGAGCCTTATGAATCATTTTCTTTCATAGCCAAAAACCACAACCTACGTTACGTGCCTATAGAAGTCCTTTCTAATCAAGCAAGCAAGCAACCTAGAACAATAAACAATGCTCTCAAAATGCAAAGAATACTTTTTCATAAGATTCATGACATCAAGAATAAACTACTCATTATTATTCATGCTGATAAAAAAATAAATGTGCAAAAAAAAAGACAAGTTCTTCTCATACAAAACCTCGAGCTTTTTCTCGAGCCCACCACTCTGAAAACCTATAAAAACAAAAGTTCATAATATCATGGCATATTTTCACCGAAGACCTCATTGCCAAACACAAGAACAAATAATCTCTTTTCCAAGAAAGAAAAATAACCAAGGAGTTGCAAGATTTCAAAAGCAAATTGTTTTAGACTCACATCGAAATAATGTTTTGTTTTCAAAATGCAAGATCAAGATTTCAAGATTCATTCTAGACCCATATTCCTTCACCAAACAGAAAAAGGATAGATATGAGAGAATGACCTCTTAGAACCATTATTTATCCAAATCACTAAGAGAGCACACTTAGAGGCAATAACCAATACAAGGGGGCAACATTGTGTTTAAAAGGAAAAATTCTAGAAAAGGAGATGGTAATTTCCTTTAACCAGACAAGGGGGCATTTTGGTTTACAAAAGACAACTCGATCCTTTCAGCAAGTGACACCGAATGTTTCTAGCAGTGAAACGAGGAGTAATGAATAATCCTCTTAAATTATTTGACGAATCAGAAAATCTTTAGCAAGCAAGTGGGTCACGATGGGCACTAAAAATGCTGAGTTATACAAATAAATTTGGAAATAGACTTATATGAGCCAACTCGAGTGGGCTAGAAAGCTAAACGATAAAGATGACTCAAATCAGATAACAAGATCTCACCAACCAAGCAACGAGAAGATTAAGAAGAAATGGGGGCCTATATTTCAAATCAGGTAAATATGCATGCATATCATTTAAACTTTGAGACCTTGGACAATGAGTTTTGTAAATTTTTATTAGAGAAAATTCTAATGAAATCCATTCAAGTGCGCCTTTGAGCCCTCGACCATTAAAGGTAGTGCATTTCCTATCCTACCTCCATTTGAGCGTGCCTTCGAGCCCTCGACCATCAAAGGTAGTGCATTTCCTATCCTACCTCCATTCGAGTGTGCCTTCAAGCGCTTGTCTTATTTCTTTTCGAAAGCGTCTTCGAGCCCTCGACCATCAAAGGTAGTGCATTTCCTATCCTACCTCCATTCGAGTGTGCCTTCAAGCGCTTGTCTTATTTCTTTTCGAAAGCGTCTTCGAGCCCTCGACCATCAAAGGTAGTGCATTTCCTATCCTACCTCCATTCGAGTGTGCCTTCAAGCGCTTGTCTTATTTCTTTTCGAAAGCGTCTTCGAGCCCTCGACCATCAAAGGTAGTGCATTTCCTATCCTACCTCCATTCGAGTGTGCCTTCGAGCCCTCGACCATCAAAGATAGTGCATTTCCTATCCTACCTTATTTCAAGTGTGCCTTCGAGCCCTCATTTCCTCCAAGCTTCCATCTATTGAACAATGCGCCTTCGAACCCTATCATGTCTTATAAAAAATCCTAATATACCATTTGGGTCGGTAACCCATTACAATATACCATCTGGGTAGGTAACCCATTACAATATACCCATTACAACTGGGCAGGTGACCCATTACAATGTGACCATGTGGGTAGGTAACCCATTACAATATACCAACTGGGCAGGTGACCCATTACAATGTGACCATCTGGGGCGGTAACCCATTACAATATACCATCTGGGCAGGTGACCCATTACGATGTGACCATGTGGGTAGGTAACCCATTACAATATACCATCTGGGCAGGTGACCCATTACAATGTGACCATCTGGGTCGGTAACCCATTACAATATACCATCTGGGCAGGTGACCCATTACAATGTGACCATCTGGGTAGGTAACCCATTACAATATACCAACTGGGCAGGTGACCCATTACAATGTGACCATCTGGGGCGGTAACCCATTACAATATACCAGCTGGGCAGGTGACCCATTACAATGTGCCCATCTGGGTAGGTAACCCATTACAATATACCATCTGGGCAGGTGACCCATTACAATGTGACCATCTAGGTAGGTAACCCATTACAATATACCATCTGGGTCGGTAACCCATTACAATATACCAACTGGGCAGGTGACCCATTACAATGTGACCATCTGGGCAGGTGACCCATTACAATGTGACCATCTGGGTCGGTAACCCATTACAATATACCAACTGGGCAGGTGACCCATTACAATGTGACCATCTGGGCAGGTGACCCATTACAATACACCGTCTGGGCAGGTGACCCATTACAATGTGACCATCTGGGTCGGTAACCCATCACAATATACCATCCTATCTGGGCCGGTAACCCATTACAATATACCACCTTTACATTGGGCAGGTAACCCATTACAATATACCATCAAAAAAAAAATTCTTGTATTTTTATTCTTCATCGGGTAGGTCGCTTGGAACAATTAGACCACTTGCGAAATTCTTCGCATTTCTTTTATCATTGGGCAGGTTGCCCAAAACCATTTGATCTATTCCAAAAAAGAAACAAAAAAACAAAAACAAAAAAAATGGGTCATCTCCCAAATGATTTGTTTTTGGATTTCTATATCTCTGTATAAAAGTCATGTGTCAATCTACTGTTTTCAAGGTTTTCAAAATTAAAAAAAAAAAGCAAAAGTTCTTTCTAATTTTCTTTATAAATTTACTACACAAAGCTAAAAGAAAATGAAATTTTCTAATATCATTGCATAGTAAATATTATAAAGAGGGGGCAACTGTCATAACCTAATTTTTTATTTTTTTTTATTTACTAAAAAATTGATGAAAAATGATTAAAAAAAAATAAATGAAGAATGAATTAAAATTTGGGTTAATGGCAACATGATTGGAAAGTTTAAATATTTAATTAAACTCTTAACTAGTTTAATTAATTAAATCAAGAGTTTAATTGGAAAATTAATAAATTTTGAGAATTAATTGAGTTTGGGATTAAGTTAATTAATCAAATTAAAAGAAATTGAGGAATTAATGAGTTTGAGAACTTAATTAAACTTTAATTTAATTAATTAAAGGAATCAGGGGTGTAATTGAAGAAATACCAAAGTTTGGAGCTCATTTAAAAAAAATGCTAGAAAATTAAAGTCCAAGGATCAAATTGAATAGTCAAAAAACCCAGGACTGTTGTGTAAATGGCACTATAAATCAAGGATTCAATTGAATTCATCCAAGGATACAATTAGAAATTGATTATTAGTGAATAGGGGTCCGATTGCCGAATTTCCAAAGTGATTAGTACTTAAAAGTGCATTTTTATCATGGTTTTATATCATCATTTTGCACTTGAAGTATCAATAACTCCTTAACCAAAGCATGTTTTATAATAATGTATCTAATAATATAAGATACCTATAATTTGTGGTAAATGTCTATTTTTAATGCAGGCCTATCACATAAATGAAAATATTGATTGATGACTTGAAGAACTTAAATTGCAAGGATAAAGAGACGGTCAAACTTAGAGAAGAGATGTCGGTGCAATCCAAACCGGAACACTGTTCGGTAATTGGGTCATATCTGGAGCTATAGATCTCAGATTTAGGTCCAATTTATATGGATGGAAAGGTAAGACATAGGCCTACAACTTTCATATGGAGCCCAAGATCTAAAAAGGCCACTATCAAGTCGAAATTGTAGCAACAACAAAGAAGCCCGAATCTGTCTTCCAGCCCGAGCACTGTTCGGTATTTTGGCCATATCTGGAGTTCTAGAAGTCCAAATGAGCTGAAGTTTTTACACAAGATAGCTGAGACAATTTCCTACAACTTTTATGTTTGCACCTGGCTCCAGGTTTGACGTTATCAATGACGTTTTGGGCAGACAAGAGAAGATAAGGATTGTCACCAAGTCAAAAGTTGGCCACCCACTTATCAATTAGTCATCAAATCAATAGTTCCCAATTTTGGCCTATAAAAGGAGGCATTTGCCATGCATTTAGGCATCTTGGTTTCCAGATCAAGATCATGCTCTTCCTTTCTCTCTTTGTATTTTTTATGCTTTGCTTTCATTAATATTAAGTTTATGCCTTTCATTTCCTTTCCTTTACTTAGTTAACTTTTATGTTCTTATTTTGTTTATCTATTTTTCTTTCTTTCATTATGTCTAGCTAAGTTAATTATGTCAAGGTGAAAAGGTTACACTAATGGTGTAAGAATAAGTATAGTGTAAACTCAATATGGACTTTAATGTTTGATACTAACATGTTTTATATTTGTTATCTTGTTCACTCTTTAATACTTTGCTTGTTAAATGACTAATCTTGATTTATGTTGTATAACACTTGGTACAACAAATGCTTGGCACTTTCATAGCCCATAATGTATGGTATAACCGACACCTGAGCTATGAAAGGAACTTGATTTGTTGTCAACATAAGTTATAATCATGAATGCTTGACGAGATTTACAAGTATTAGCATTAATTGAATAAGATGACTAATGTAATCATGTTAACAATATATAATCTGTTTGGAACCTCCTTCATGTGTGGTTTCCAATTCAATAATAAGAGTTTATACTATACTTGTTTGATATACCATTAGTGGAACCTCTAACCTTGACATTTGTTATTATTATTGTTTAATCCTTACATTAATTTTCCATCTCCAAGTTCTCATCATCTTCTTCTTCTTCTCTTCCTTTATTATTATTACTACTACTACTATTATTATTATTATTATTATTATTATTATTATTATTATTA
>NW_011500019.1:45740-81356 GCF_000495115.2 Populus euphratica
TTGTTTTTGTTGTTGTTGTTGTTGTTGTTATTGTTATTGTTATTGTTGTTGTATTATTGTTATTTATAATTTGTACAAATAACCTCCCTGTGGTTCGACCCCGGTCTTGCCGGGTTATTTATTACTTCGACACTCCTGCACTTGGGAGAAGACATCAATCTTTTAGTCGTGTCAAGATCAAATCCTAGAAAGAGTTGCAGGTCATGAATTTTATTGTTTCCTAGATGGCTATTCAGGTTACAATCAAATTGAAATTGCATTGGAAGATCAAGACAAGACTACTTTCTCATGTCCATTTGGTACTTTTGCATATGGAAGGATGCCTTTTGGATTATATAATGCACCAGCCACATTTCAAAGATGTATGCTTAGTATATTTAGTGATATGGTTGAACATTTTCTTGAGATTTTCATGGATGATTTTTCTATTTTTGGCGATTCATCTAATGATTGTTTGACTAACTTAGGAAAGATTTTGACCAGGTGTAAAGAGAAGAATCTTGTGTTGAATTGGGAAAAATGTCATTTTATGGTAACAAACGGCATCGTACTTGGTCACATTGTTTCATCAAAAGGAATTGAGGTTGATAAATCTAAAATCGAGTTAATTGCAAACTTGCCAACACCAAAATCTCTTAAAGACGTTAGATCATTCCTAGGACATGCTGGTTTTTATAGAAGGTTCATCAAAGATTTTAGTGTAATATCTAAGCCTTTAAGTAACCTTCTAACAAAGGATACTATTTTTGAATGGACTGAACATTATGAAGAAGCCTTTGTTAAACTTAAAAACTTGCTTACTTGTGCTCCTATCATTCAACCTCCCGATTGGTCATTACCTTTTGAAATAATGTGTGATGCTAGTGATTATGTCGTAGGTGCTGTTTTGGGATAAAGAAAAGATAAGAAACCTTATATAATTTACTATGCAAGTAAAACTTTAAATAGTGCTCAAATGAATTATACCACCACTGAAAAAGAATTACTTGCAATAGTATTTGCATGTGAAAAATTCAGATCTTATCTTGTTGGCTCACCTGTTGTTGTTTTTAGTGATCATGCAGCATTGAAATATCTTCTTTCTAAGAAAGATTCTAAGGCTAGATTGGTGCGGTGGATTTTATTACTTCAAGAATTTGATATCACAATTAAAGATAAGAAAGGTAGCGAAATTATTTTCGCAGATCACTTGTTAAGATTGACAATAGATTCGAAAACTGACATCACACTAATCGATGACTACTTTCCCGATGAATCTTTACTTTCTATCTCTACAATGCCTTGGTTTGCTAATATTGTCAATTTTCTTGTTTCAGGACAATTGTCAGCTCATTGGAGTACCCAAGATAAAAGAAAGTTCTTGAACGAAGTGAAGAACTTTTATTGGGATGATCCTTATTTATTCAAATATTATCCTGATCAAATATTTTGAAGATGCATTCCTGACAATGAGGTAAGTAGTGTCATTAAATTTTGTCATTTTGAGGCATGTGGGGGCCATTTCTCGTCAAGAAAGACAACTGCAAAAATCTTACAAAGTGGATTTTATTGGCCCACCATGTTCAAAGACTCACATGCATTCTGCAAGTTTTGTGAAAATTGTCAAAAGTTGGGATCTATTTCAAAACGTCACATGATGCCTTTAAATCCTATTATTGCCATTGAGATCTTTGACTATTAGGGTATAGATTTCATGGGTCCATTCCCTCCATCATTTGGTTTCTTATACATATTAGTCGTAGTAGATTATGTTTCAAAATGGATAGAGGCAATTCCAAGTCGAAACAATTATCACAAAACAGTGATAAAGTTTTTGAAAGAAAATATTTTGAGTCGATTTGGAATCCCTCGAGCCATAATAAGTGATGGTGGAACACATTTCTACAACAAGTCATTTGAGTCTTTAATGAAGAAATATGGAATCACACACAAAGTTGTCACCCCTTATCACCCTCAAACAAGTGGACAAGTAGAGCTTGCTAATAGGGAGATCAAACATATTTTAGAGAAAACAGTGAACCCTAATAGGAAAGACTGGTCTTTAAGACTTAATGATGCACTTTGGGCTTATCAAACTTCTTATAAAACATCATTAAGTATGTCACCTTATAGACTAGTCTATGGAAAACCTTGTCACTTGCCTATGGAACTTGAACATAAAGCTTATTGGGCTATTAAAGCTTTCAATTCAAATCTGGATGATGCTAGTCAGTTACGAAAAATACAAATAACTGAGCTTGAGGAAATAAGAAATGATGCATATGAAAATTCAAGAATTCATAAAGCAAGAATTAAAGAGTTTCATGATAAGAAAATACTGAGAAAAACATTCAATGTTGGTCAAAAAGTCTTACTTTATAATTCTCGACTGCATTTATTTCTTGAAAAATTAAGATCAAGATGGAGCGGTCCTTTTATTGTGAAATATGTGTATCTATATGGGGCCTATGACATCGAGAATCCAAAGAATGACAATGTTTTCAAGGTAAATGGACATCGTCTGAAAGTTTACTTTGATAATTTTTCAGTTGAACATGACTATATTGAATTGGGGGATCCTGTATATAAAGATTTATTTTATTTTATTTTATTTTTGTTTCTTTTTGAGTGATTTTTGCTAGTTTCTCTCACCCCGGTCAAATGGCGGATAACGGTACTCCGTGACTTAAGTCGGTTCTTTCAGTTTCCCACAATAACTGATATCTGTGTATATATTTGTGCAATTCTTTGAATCTCTCTTCCAATTGTCATTTGAAAATGGACACTAATCTTGAAAAATTGAAAAAGTATTTTCCCGCTCTACCTCAGAATGCGATTACAAAAATTTACCATGCTAGATGTGCAATATTGAGATTGTTAATGAATCATGGAATTCCTGAAGATATTCGCTGGTTGATTGAAGCAAAGGTCCGATTATCAGGTGAGTCCTTTAATTCCTTCATTTCACACATGCCTGGAACAGGTAAAAGCACTTTTGCAAAGAAACGTCGTGCAAAACGACTAGAAGTCTGTCATTGATGTGCTAGATGGACTTGTAATACACAATGTCGTTCTTTAGGAATGGTATCTATAAACCGTGAAGATAAAATACAATTCATTAAGGATGGCCTGAGTAAGGAGTCTTTAGATAATCTTCTATTGACTCTTGAGACGCATCCTAGTGGAGATGTGCATCGTGCAATTCATGATTTATGGCCCCATTTTCAGAAAAAACATGATCGACTTAGTCTTAGGAATCTGAATAAAAAAGACTCTGTTTGCTAGTTTTTAAGAAAACTGGATGGGAAGCCTATCCCCGACCCATAAAGGGCATTTAAGCCGTTCTTGGACTTAAAACTAAGGGAAGATGTGAGCCACAATCACAACTACCTGTACATACACATGCTTTTTCAAAAGTAAATAAATAAATAAATAAAAAGAGAGAGAGAGAGAGTGTGAGACTCCAACTGGTCTCTATATAGGTGGTATGATTGTCCTTCTAATTTCTCATCTATAAAATCCTCTCTTCCTTCCTTTCATTTCTACTCAACCTATATATTCAACAAATACATAAGTGTGTAGAAATGGCAAGTTCCTCAGGTCATCAGATAAGAAATATTTGTGTTTTCGGTGGATCTAGTCCTGGGAAAGAAAAGGAGTTTTTAGAATCAGCCAATCATCTTGGTCAGGTGCTAGCTGAGAGAAAGATTCATTTAATGTATGGGGGAGGCAGTCTTGGGTTGATGGGAGGTGTGTCAATAGCTGCATTTTTAGGAGGTAGTCAAGTTTTGGGGGTTGTCCCCGAAGCTTTAGCACAAGGGGACATCATTGGAAAAACAATTGGAGAGGAACTTCAGGTCTCCACAATGTCAGCTCGAATGAATGCAATGTTTAACCATGTCGATGCCTTCATTGCTTTACCAGGTGGTCTAGGTACATTGGAAGAGATCTTTTATATTTCCTCTTGGGCTCAACTGCACATTCACCATAAACCCATAGGTTTGTTAAATGTTAATGGTTATTATGATAAGTTGTTGTCTTTTTTTTATCATGCTGTGGAACAGGAATTTCTAACATCTTCTACATGACAAATCATAATCTCTGCTGCTACTGCTGAACAATTGATTGACCAACTACAATCTTTCATTCCTATGATTGATCCCTCCATGAGTCATATAAATTGGTCATCTAAGGAAAGCCGTAAAAAGCTTAGATTGGATTTGAGCCTTTATTTGTGAATTTTTGTGTCTTTTGGTTTTATTATTGTGTTTTGTTATTTCTTATTTTTGTTTCAGTGTGTTTCAAGTTTGTCGGTGTTCGTTATTTCAGGTGATATCTTCTATACTCTATCTTTCTACCTTTAAACATTGAGGACAATGTCTCGTTTTGGTTGGGGGGAGAGGGTAGTATTTGATAAAAAAAAAAATTGTTTTTCATTTCATAAAGCATGTGCATAATTGTTATTACTAGGATGGTAGAGCAAAGGAGCTCTTTTGTTAAAATGACTCTTGAGATGCATCTTAGTAACCATTCTTAACAAGGTCTATTATAATACTTAACCTGCTCATATACTCATTTAACATGTATTCTTAAACTTTAATTTACACACACACACTTTAACATATGATTGTGGGTTGCATATTGGATTATTACATTATTTATGTTCTTTTGTTAAAGGTAACAACTAAGGGAAAGGGATTGTATATAATTAAACAAAATAAAAAAAAAGAAAAGAAAATGATAATAATAAAAATGTAGATAAGTTTGGTTTCGTAGCTTCCCTAACCTAAGCAATTAAGCCTGAAGGGGTGTTTTAACACCTAATACCTTAAAGTCAACTGACTTGGGAGCTATTGGTTCAACGCTAGCTTGCATTTAAAATGAACATTTACCATAAATTAAAGGTATCATATATTATTAGATATGTTATTATAAAACATGCTTTAGTTAAGGAGTTATTGATACTTCAAGTGCAAAATGATGATTTAAAACCTTGATAAAAATACACTTTTAAGTACTAATCACACCCCTCAACCAGCTTATTATTAGTACCTAGTAATCAAAATGTTAAAATAGAAAAACAATTTGCAAATTCCACAAAGCAAGGTATTCATCATTTAACTTCCATTAATCTATCTAGATAAACAAACTCTCATTAAATTTATATATCTGCTCAATACCTCTTAACAAGATATTCATAAACCTTTCTTTTATGCTCAATGTATCAACATATAATTATAGGGCTTTTTTTGAAAGAAAACAAAATTTTTGTTCTAATGTTTAAGGTTAACTTCCTTAGATTAAGATTATTTTTTTTTGTCTTTTTTTTCTTTTATACACACACACACACACACACACACACACACACACATAACTTAAAACACCATGCATCTTTAACCCATGTAACGAGCTTTTGGCTAATGACTCCCAGACCAGTTGATCTTAAGGCATTAGGTGTTGAGACATCCCTATGAGCTTAATAACTCGGGTCGTAGATACTGATATGTAGATAGTGCAATGTTTGATTCTCTTAAACTTTTCTCCTCAACCCATGTAACAAGTGTTGGGCCAATAGCTCCCAAGTCAGTTAACTTTAGGGTATTAGGTGTTAAAACACCCCTTCGGGCTTAATTGCTTAGGTTAGGGAGGCTACAAAACCAAACTTATCTACATTTTTATTATCAACATTTTTTTTCTTTTTTTTTTTTAATTATATACTATCCCTTTTCCTTAGTTGTTACCTTTAACAAAAGAACATAAATAATGTAATAATCCAATATGCAACCCACAATCATATGTTAAAGTGTATGTGTGTAAATTAAGGTTTAAGAATACATGTTAAATAAATATATGAGCAGAATTAAGTGATAACAATGCGAGAGTTTGTAAATTTGAATATTTCAAGAAGTATTATGATAGACCTTATTAAGAATGGTTACTAAGATGCGTCTCAAGAGTCACTTTAACAAAAAAGTTCCTTTACTCCGCCATCCTAGTAACAACAATGTTGCATATGCTTTATGAAATGGAAAACAATTTTTTTTTTATCAACTACTACCCTTTCCCACCAACCAAAACAAGACATTGTCCTCAATGTTCTAAGGTAGAAAGATAAAGTATAGACGATATCACCTGAAATAACGAACACTAACAAACCTGAAACCCATTGAAACAAATATAAGAAACAATATAATAATAAAACCAAAAGACACAAATATTCATAAATGAAGGCTCAAATCCAATCTAAGCTTTTTACGGCTTTCCTTAGATGACCAATTTATGCGACTCATGGAAGGATCAATCACAGGAATGAAAGATTGTAGTTGGTCAATCAATTGTTCAGTAGTAGCAGTAGAGATTATGATTTGTCGTGCAGAAGATGTTAGAAATTCCTGTTCCACAACATGATCAAGAAAAGACAACAACTTATCATAATAACCATTAACATTTAACAAACCTATGGGTTTATGGTGAATGTGCAGTTTAGCCCAAGAGGAAATATGAAAGATCTCTTCCAATGTGCTTAGACCACCTGGTAAAGCAATGAAGGTATCAGCATGGTTAAACATTGCATTCATTCGAGCCGACATTGTGGAGACCTGAAGTTCCTCTCCAATTGTTTTTCCAATGATGTCCCCTTGTGCTAAAGCTTCGGGGACGACCCCCAAAACTTGAGTACCTCCTAAAAATGTAGCTATTGACACACCTCCCATTAACCCAAGACTACCTCCCCCATACATTAAATGAATCTTTCTCTCAGCTAGCACTTGACCAAGATGATTTGCTAATTTTAAAAACTCCTTTTCTTTCCCAGGACTAGATCCACCAAAAACACAAATATTTCTTATATGATGACTTAAGGAACTTGCCATTTCTACACACTTCTGTATTTGTTGAATGTATGGGTTGAGTAGAAATGAAAGGAAGGAAGAGAGGGTTTTATAGATGAGAAATTAGAAAGGCAATCATAACACCTATATGTAGGCCAGCTAGAGTCTCATACACACACACACACACACTCTCTCTCTCTCTCTTTATTTATTTATTTACTTTTGAAAAAGCATGTTTATGTACAGGTAATTGTGATTATGGCTCACATCTTCCCTTGGTTTTACGTCCAAAAACGGCTTAAACGCCCTCTATGGGTCGGGGATAGGCTTCCCATTCAGTTTTCTTAAAAACTGGTAAACAGGGTCTTTTTTAGTCAAATTCCCAAGACTATGTCAAGCATGTTCTTTATGCAAATGGGTTCATAAGTCATGAATTACATGATGCACATCTCCACTAGGATGCGTCTCAAGAGTCAATAGAAGATTATCTAAAGACTCCTTACTCAGGCCATCCTTAATGAATTGTATTTTATCTTCACGGTTTATAGATACCATTCCTAAAGAACGACATTGTGTATTACAAGTCCATTTAGCACATCGATGACAGACATCCAGTCGTTTTGCACGACGCTTCTTTGCAAAAGTGCTTTTACCTGTTCCAGGCATGTGTGAAATGAAGAAGTTAGAGGACTCACCTGATAATCGGACCTTTGCTTCAATCAACCAGCAAATATCTTCAGGAATTCCATGATTCATTAACAATCTCAATCTTGCACATCTAGCACGGTAAATTTTTGTAATCGTATTTTGAGGCAGAGCGGGAAAATGTTTTTTTTAATTTTTCAAGATTAGTGTCCATTTTCAAATGAGAATTGGAAGAGAGATTCAAAGAATTGCACAAATATATACACAAATATCAGTTATTATAGGAAACTGAAAGAACCGACTTAAGTCACGGAGTACCGTTGTCCGCCATTTGACCGGGGTGAGAGAAACTAACAAAAATCACTTAAAAAGAAACACAGAAACAATGTGAGAAAAATAAAATAATCAACCTTTATCTACAAGATCATTCAAACCAGTTGATTCATTTTCACAAGGAAAATTATCAAAGTAAGCTTTCAAACGATGTCCATTTTTCTTAAAATCATTGTCATTCATTGAATTCTCAATATCACAGGCCCCATAAGGATTGCTCCATCTTAATCTTAGCACTTTAGGGAATGCATAGAGTTGAGAATTATAAAACAAAACTTTTTGACCATTATTAAGTTTTTGACAATTTTCACAAGTTTTGTAGAATGCATGCATGTCCTTGAACATGGTGGGCCAATAAAATCCATTTTGAAAGATTTTTGCAGTGTCTTTTTTGACGAGAAATAACTTCCACATGCTTCAGAATGACAAAGTTTAATGACACTACTTACCTCATTGTCGGGAATGAATCTTTGAAATATTTGATCTGGACAATATTTGAATAAGTTAGGGTCATCACAATAAAAACTCTTCACTTCGTTCAAAAACTTTTGTTTGTCTTGGGTACTCCAATCAGCTGGCAAATCTCCTCAAGCAAGAAAATTAATATTTTTATCATACCAAGGCATTGGACTAAGAGAAAGTAAGGATTTGTTAGGAAAGTAATCATCGATTGGTGTGATGTGAGATGTCGAATGTGCTATCACTTTTGACAAAAGATTCGCATCAACATTTTCGGTGCGTTTTTCATCCGTGATTTCTTCCTCAGAATAAATCATTTGCAAATCTTCAGATTCATCCAAGTCATTTTTACTTAAAGTAGATTCAAGTTGATCATAAACTAATTCGTCAATATGATCTACTTCTTGTAAATCATTATCATCTCCAGGTTGCTTGCAAATGTTGAAAATATTCATCTCCAATGTCATGTTTCCAAATGATAGCTTCATCAGTCCATTCCTACAATTAATCAATGCGTTAGAGGTTGCAAAAAATGGACATCCTAAAATAACAGGAAATGAATTACATGCTTCAACAGGTTCTATGTCCAAGACAATAAAATCCAGAGGATAAATGAATTTATCGACTTGTACTAACACATCTTCAATTATTCCTCTAGGCACTTTTATAGATCTATCGGCAAGTAAAAGAGATATAGAAGTTGGTTTTAACTCACCTAAATTGAGACTCTGAAAAACTGAATATGGAAGTAAATTCACACTAGCACCGAGATCAAGTAAAGCTCTTTCAATTTTATGCTCTCCAATAAAGCAAGAAATTGTAGGATAACCAGGGTCTTTATATTTCAAAGCATTATTGTTTTCAAGAATAACACTTACTTGTTCGGCTAGAAAGACTTTCTTTTTCACATTTAGTTTCTTCTTCATAGTGCATAGATCTTTCAAAAATTTAGCATAGGAAGGAACCTGTTTAATAGCATCCAACAAAGGTATATTGATCCTTACCTATTTGAAAATTTCAAAAATTTCAGAGTTATGATTGACTTTCCTTTGTTTGGTCATGGCTTGAGGAAATGGAAGTGCTAGCGGAGAATCAGTCTTTTCTTTGCAATTTTCAGATTCAACCCCTTCCTTACCCTCAAAGATTGACTCATCATCTTTCTCATAAGGTTCAAGAGAGGGTTTTTCAATAACCTTACCACTGCGTAGAGTAGTGACTGATTTGACTTGATCCATGTGTTGGCTTTCGGAACTACTTGCATTTGCATTGTATTGCCCCTTGGGATTTTATTGTGGTTGAGATGGAAACTTACCTTTATCTTGGAAACTGAGAGCAGATGTTAATTTTGTAAGAGTATCTTTAAAATCTGTCATGTTTTGAGCAAGTTGAGTATTGATTAACTCTTGCTTTTCAATGAATGCATGCAATGTTTCCTCAAGATTTCTTCTAGGAGGTGGAGCATAAAGAGGTGCATATCCATGAGAATTTTGAAAATTTTGGTGTGCTTGAAACGATGGTTGTGAAGTTTGTGCATTGTTGTTCTCATTCTTCCAACTAAAATTTGGGTGATTTCTCCAACCAGGGTTGTATGTTTGTGAGTATGGGTTGTGGTTGGCCCTTTGGAAACTATTTAAAGCATGGTCTTATTCATGAAGACATTCCTTAAAAGAAGGCAAGGTTAGACAATCGTTGGTTGAGTATTTATTTGTTTCACATATTTGACACACAATGTTTTCAATAGATTTTAATTGACCACTCTTTTTCAATTCTAGTGCCTCAACTTTTCTAGCTAAAGATGCAAACTTGGCTTGGAGGTCATGACCTTCTCTAAGGTTGTACATACCTCCACTAGATGTATGAGGTTGAGTTTTACTCGGTGCCTTGTAAGTACTCGCGGTGTCCCAATTTTGAGCATTTTCAATTAACGAGTCTAAGTACTCCATTGCTTCATCAAGGTCTTTATCTTTAAAAGTTTCATTGCACATCAATCCAACCATTTGCCTATCTTTAGGTGTTAACTCTTCATAGAAATGTGAAACCAATCTCCACATTTCAAAACCATGATGAGGGCAAGTACTAAACAAGTCTCGATACCTATCCCAACATTGATAAAATGTTTCTGCTGGTTTTTGAGTGAAAGTGGTGATTTTTCTTTTGAAAGAGTTTGTTCTATGAGATGGGAAAAACTTCTTTAAAAACTATTGTTGCATTTCATCCCAAGCACGAATGGATCCTGGTCTCAAATTTTGTAGCCATGTTTTAGCTTTATCTTTTAATGAAAAAGGAAAAAGCTTTAATCTGATGGTGTTCATGCTATAATTAAAATCATTATATGTGTTGCAAACCTCCTCAAATTCCCTTAAATGCAAGTATGGATTTTCCAATTCTAAGCCATGAAAAGAAGGTAAAAGTTGAATAATGTCTGGTTTAAAATTAAAATGAGATGCATCGGGAGGAAAAACTATACATGATGGTGCACTTGTTTTTGTGGGATTTATGTGGTCTCTAAATGTTCTAGCACGGTTATTCTCATTATGAAGTGATTGATTATCTTCTTCGACCATATTTTCTAAAAATGATGAGGAAACCCTACAAAGTCTACCACTTGATGTACGTGACCACACTCTCATGCACGTGTAGAAATAGAATAAAAGAAAAAAGAAAACAAAAGAAGAAGAAACAACAGAAAAGAAACAAAGTTATATACAAGAAAAGTGAAAAGATAAAATAAAATAAATATTATAATTTATACAAAACTTACCTCCCCGGCAATGGCGCTAAAAACTTGACACAACTAAAAAATTGATGTCTTCTCCCAGTGCAGGAGTGTCGAAGTAATAAATAACCCGGCAAGACCGAAGTCAAACCACAGGGAGGTTAATTGTACAAATTATAGACAATAATAGTAGTAGTAGTAGTAGTAGTAGTAGTAATAGTAATAGTAATAGTAATAATAACAATAATAATAATAATAATAATAATAATAATAATAATAATAATAATAATAATAATAAGGAAAAAGATGGAGAAGAAGAAGAAAAACAAGATGAGAACTTTGAGATGAAATATTAATGTAAAGATTAAACAATGATAATAACAAATGTCAAGGTTAAAGGTTCCACTAATGGTATGTCAAACAAGTATAGTATAAACTCTTATTATTCAATTGGAAACCACACACAAAGGAGGTTCCAATCAGATTATAGATTGTTAACATGATTACATTAGTCATCTTATTTGATTAATGCTAATACTTGTAAATCTCTTTAAGCATTCATGATTATAACTTATGTTAACAACAAATCAAGTTCCTTTCATAGCTTAGGTGTCGGTTATACCATACAGTATGGGCTATGAAAGTGCCAAGCATTTGTTGTACCAAGAGTTATACAACATAAATCAAGATTAGTCATTTAACAAGTAGAGTATTAAAGAGTGAACAAGATAATAAATACAAAATATGTTAGTATCAAACATTAAAGTCCATATTAAGTTTACACTATACCTATTCTTACACCATTAGTGTAACCTTTTCACCTTGACATAATAAACTTAGCTAAACATAATAAAAGAAAGAAAAATAAATAAACAAAATAAGAGCATAAATAAGATAAGAGTTAACTAAGGAAAGGAAAGGAAATGAAAAGCATAAACTTGATATTAATGAAAGCAAAGTATAAACATTACAAAAAATACAAAAGAGAAAGCAAGAGCATGATCTTGATCTAGACACCAAGATGCCTAAATGCATGGCAAATGCCTCCTTTTATAGGCCAAAATTGGGAACTATTGATTTAATGACTAATTGATGAGTGGGTGGCCAACTCTTGACTTGGTGACAATCTTTATCTTCTCTTGTCTGCCCAAAACATCATTGATAACGTCAAAATTGGAGCCACTCGAAAACATGAAAATTATAGGAAATTGTCTCAGCTTTCTTGTGTAAACAATTCAGCTCATTTTGACTTCTAGAACTCCAGATATGGCCAAAATACTAAACAGTGCTCGGGCTGGAGGACAGATTCAGGCTTCTTTGTTGTTGCTATAATTTGGACTTGAAAATGGCCTTTTTAGATCTTGGGCTCCATATAAAAGTTATAGGACTATATCTTACCTTTCCCTCCATATAAAGTAGACTTAAATCTGAGATCTATAGCTCCAGATATGACCTAATTACCGAATAGTGTTCTGGTTTGGATTGCACTGACATCTCTTTTCTAATTTTGGTCATCTCTTTGCCATTGCAATTTAAATTCTTAAAGTCATCAATCAATCCTTTCATTTATGTGATAGGCCTGTATTTAAAATGGACATTTACCACAAATTAAAGGTATCTTATATTATTAGATATATTATTATAAAACATGCTTTAGTTAAGGAGTTATTGATACTTCAAGTGCAAAATGATGATATAAAACCTTGATTAAAATGCACTTTTAAGTACTAATCAATGATATTTGCCTCAAGCAGATCATCCAGCATCCTAGATATGTCTAAGTCGGGGAATGGATACACTTTTTCTTGTCGCTCTTTTAAGGATGGTTTCTTGTTTTCACCCTTTTGAAAAGTAGTCGGCATTGCATGATCATTCCTCTTAACTCTAGTTGGTACCCTTACAACAACTGAGTTAACTACTAAAGATTGCTTTCCCTAGACCTTTAGAGTGCTCTTTCTGAATCTACGACCTTCAGGCTTATTTCTTTTAAGCTCCTGCATAGGTAACAATGAACTTTTAGCCACCGCAATGCTAAGTTCCATATCATGTGCACGAGTAGCCAATTCTTTAAAAGACTTTGGTTTGATGCCTTGTAAAATATAGCGTAGTCCCCAATGCATCCCTTGAATACACATGTCTAGCGCAGAAGTTTTGGTGAGCTAATCTCTATAGTTGAGGCTAAGGTTTCTCCACCGATGAATGTAGTCGATGTCAGGCTCTTCCTTCCATAGACGTGCATTAGTGAGTTCAATCATGCTAACCACACGACGAGTGCTATAAAAGCGGTTAAGAGACTCTTGCTCCAACTACTCCTAAGTATCAATTGAGCCAGACTCCAAGTCAGTGTACTAGTCGAAGGCATTACCTTTTAAGGAACGAACAAACTGTTTTACCATGAGATCACCATTAGTCCTGGCATTGTTGCAAGTCTCCATAAAGTGAGCTACATGTTGTCGAGGATTTCCCTTACCATCGAATTATTGAAACTTTGGTGGTTGGTAACTTAGAGGCATCTTTAACAGGTTGATTCTTTGGGTGTACGACTTTGCATACGAATACGAGGGTTGAATTGAGCTTCCCACCTGGTCTGTGATGGCTTCATTGATGAGTTCTTTTAGTTGATTTGTGGTGAAGATGCCATTAGTAATACCGTGTACATTCTTCACAGCTCTAGTTGTAGACTCCTCAATGACATCTAGTTGATCTGCTTGAAAAGCCTTGGTAGTTGAGGTTTGGCCTCTTTCATTCAAGCTCTCAAGTTTGTTTATCAACTTTGCTATCTCGTGGTCTTTTGCCTTGAGTGAAGTCGAAAACCCCTTGACGAGTTTTGTCAAGTTAGCTACTTGATCCTCTAAAGATGTTGTCTCGGTCATCATCACTAACATGGTGCCAAAAACTCGAAGCCTTACTTGGTAATTGACACGGAGAAATTTCTATAGGTGAATTGTCGAAGTCGCCTTGAGTGCCGAAGAGAATTTCGCACACCCCACTTGACTTTTGTAGTGGAGTTGCTTGTGGCTTCATCTTCGAGGAGAGATCTGGTGCCCCTCTTGCATTCGAAGTTGATGTCAACTTGAGAGTTGGCTTAGTTTGTTCATATAACTCGATGATGGATTTTGTTTTCAATGGCGAGGTTGAAGAATCTTCAATAGTATGTTGGTGACTTGAATCAGTGGCCTTGTTGCTTTTCGAACAACAATGGTGATCATATTCCTCCTAGTTGCCATTGAGAGTTTTTTGAAAATTCTTTCTTGAAGGGAAGAGATGAGAGGTAGAGATGTCCCTAGCGGAGTCGCCAGAAATTTATAGACACAATTTTAAGCACCTGAAATTAAATAAATACACGTGTACAAATATATAATTTTATTAAATATATGAATGGGTACAATCTCTATGTAATATATTTTTTCAAAAGAACAAGACAATCCTTTGATTCTTCCCTTGGATTTGATGTATGACGACTTGATTTATTTGAGTAATCAAGCCAAGATTTGTGCTTTGCAAGAATGCGAATTTGGGCGTGTATTGCAAAGCGAGATGTTGTGATTTGATGCTTTGAAGAGTACCTTGATTTGTCTTCAAAGTGTTGTTGAAGAACTCTTATGGGGCGTTCCAGCTTGATCCAACAGAGATTCGTTATTTATAGACTTCAAGCGTAGATGAAGGAGGCTTGAGCACTCTTTGAGAAAGAGCTTCCTTGCTTGAAGAGAGAGGGAGAGAGAGAGAGAGAGAGAGAGAGAGAGAGCTTCATTGCTTGAAGAGTTTGTTTTGAAGAAAATTTGTATCTCCCGGAATCCTTTTCCTTTAGGTTGAGGCCCTCTATTTATAGAGATCTGTAGGGGCTCTCAGGTTCTTTTTCAATGCCACGTGGTATAATTTTATTGGTTGATATTTATTGACGGGATCTTGTATTTATGACAAGATGTCTGATGAGATCTTGTATTTATAACCAAATTCTTGAATATTTTATTCCAAGTGTCAACTTTTCATTGGTCAAAAAATAGAAAGACTTATTTATTTTTCTTGTCATTTATTTCAATTTTATTTTATCATTGTTTTTAAAAAATAAAATAAAACTTGACGAAATTTGATTGATAGAAAATTTGTGTTTCTACATTGTTCACTACTGTTATTGCAAGCCAATAAGAAAGGTGAAATCCCACTCCATTTGGCAGCAAGATATGGTCATTCCAACGCAGCAAGAGTCCTTATTGACCGCGCAAAAGCTCTACCTACAGATCCAGAGAGTGGAGTAACAGAAGCAAAAAAGATGTTGAGGATGACGACGAATGACGAGCAAGATACAGTGTTGATGCAATGGAAGAGATTGTTTCTCGTTGTCCAGCTTGTTGTGAGCTAGTTGATAACAGAGGTTGGAATGCCCTTCACTATGCTGTGGCAAGTAAAGATAGAGAAGCATTCGAGGAATGTTTGGAGATTCCTGAACTTGCAAGACTTAACACGAGGAATGTCTGTATAATTGGATGTTTGTCTCGATCGGTTTGCGTTTGCCTTGTCTTACTTGTGTTAAGAACGGAGTAGTCACTCCATGTCTAATTTTATCATTGTCCATGTCTAATGTCTGGAGATTCCATCTTATTGCTGCTTTAGCACTCAAGCTCGACAACTGGACATATTTTTTGCTTAGAGAAGAATGAATACATGGTCTTAATAAGCAAAAGCTAAGCACCATGGACATATATAAAGGAAATTTTGCTGAGATACGGTAATCAATCCTCTATTAATTAACTGTTCTGATAATTAATGCATCCATTAATATGTGTGTGTGTTAATTATATGAAAAAAATACGATTAATTAAAACTTAAAAAATCTGAGAGTTTTGAAAATATATATACAAATGAAAAAGGGATAAAAATTAAATAAAATCAAGTAAAATAATTAAGCAGCTTTTTTACCCAACAAGAAAAACACCAAAATCAATACTTTAGACCCCAATTCTTTTTTAACAAACAATTAGAAAGAAAATTAAAGTTGAAAAATCAGATACAAAATTAATATAATCTTAACGAGCAATTAAGGAGAGTAACAATAAACAATAATATATCGGGTCACCCCATCTAGGAAATTGATTTTTGAATGAAAAAAATGTAAAATTAATGGTATATAAAATTGTACTAAAAGTCCACATCTTTGTTTTCTTTTTTGGGATATTTAGGCTAATGTAAAGCATGCGGTTTTAATTTCAACCAAAGTAGTTTTTATTTCCTGCTAATTATCTATAATATAGACAGTAGCAGAAATGATTTGATTGCAAACAAATTAGTTGTGGAAACAAAAACAAAGGCAGGGAAGTTGATATATGATATTTGTTAAATATATAGCTAAAATGATGAATCCCTTGAAGATGTTGGCAGTGGACCATTTGGCCGCGGGCGCATTGTTTTGAGAGGAGAGAATGAGAAAAACAAAGAGGTAGAGGATGCTTCAAGTAAAACAAGAGAGTCTCGTCTAGTAGTTGCGGCGCTGATAACAACAGTAATATTTGCAGTAGCATTCACCCTACCTAGAGGTTACATGAGCGACAAAGGTCCAAATGAAGGCACTATAATTCTTGCTAAAAAAACTGCTTTTATAATATTTGTCATTTCAGATACAATATCAACGGTGCTCTCTATTTTTGCTTTCTTTATCCACGTTTTGACAGCGTATATTCAAGGTATGGGATTGGTTAAGGATGAAGTGATAGATGTGGATACTACTAGGATATTGTTTGGGGTTGCCACGTAGTTGACTATGATTGTCATGGGTAGAATGATTATCGCATTCGTTACCTTTATTGGGACTTACCATCAGCACTTGTCTCATTGGTTTGAGCTTCTTCTTCCTTGTGTATTTAGTGTTTAGGTTCATTTCCAAAAACTTAAAATAACACATTCTAGTGAAACAATCAATTCTAAATTTTTTATCAAATAAAATTTGTATGTATATTTTAAAAGTTCTTATTGTTTTCGAAAAAAAATTGTGATGTCATATGATCAGAAATCATGTGGTTATTTTGATTTTATAAATCGTAAAATCCTGAAGTGGCTTGTTTGCTAATTATTTTTATATATCTTTCGCTGATAAGAAGCTTACCTCCTCAAAACCTATACATGATATAACTACAACTATAATTAGACATGGAAGTTTACCATAAATAGATATTATTTGTCATAGGTTTATACAGGTCACATGTTGGTAGAGAAAAACAAAGATAAAATTACTACACCCATGACACATCTACTTTTAAAAATTCTAAATTTTATAAAAGAATATATTTCAGATATCTTGTTCTTAAATAGAAAAATATTATATTTAAAAAGTTGTCATCTAATAATATATTCATTAGAAACCCTTACTGTTCAGCAAAGATTTTATGATACAAGATTGATTATGCAAAAAAAAGATATTATCACATTTTAGGCGTTCTACCTAAGCTAAACTACATTGCTAGTTTTATTTTTAATTATTAAGGGTTTATTATATTATGCTATTGATGGTCTGATTCTAATATTCTTGACTCTGATGTTAATGAATATTCAATTATGGATACTTCCAATTCTAACGTTGATAAATATTATATAGTAAAAAAAAACGTATGGTATTTTTAGCTCTAGCCAGTGAATAAATTAATAAAATTAATTTAAATGAATGCACACATGTTTTTTTAATATTTTAAAATATATTATATATAGAATTTGCATTTTACAGTAAAAATTCATAGATTAATAATATAATATATTGAAATACCTAAAAAAAGTACAAGAAACCTATAAATAAATTCAAAAAGATCCACAAATGTTTTTGAAATTTTTTGATATCCACAAAGAGTTTCTAATAACAGAGTGGCAATGATTTAAAAAAGTCTTAAACATGATTCATATATCATGCTTTGCGAAAAAAATCCTTTATGCCCTTTTGTAATTGTGTTATCTAGCTTTCTCCTTAGTAAAAACCCAAAGAAATCAGCAGCTTGTGATCAGTTGAGTGGACCCTTTGTGCCACAGTACTTTCTCCTCCCCTTCATTTGTTTACATTTCATTTAGTGAGTGTCTCTAAACTACAAAATGGGTTCTTCTGAGAAAATGAAACGTATCAGCTATATGGATCCAGTCTTGTTCAAAGCTGCAGCTGAAGGCGATATCGATCCCTTTGAGAAATATCAAGCCTGCCATGATCAGTTATTGACTCCAGACGAGAACACCATTCTTCATGTCTACTTAGGAAACCAATGTTGGGAACCGGATCTCATTGATTTTGTTGATATAATTCTTGAAGGGTGTCCACTGTTATTCCAAGCCAATAAGAAAGAAGAAATCCTATTCCATTTGGCAGCAAGATATGGTCATTCCAATGTGGTAATTAAAGGTCCTCATTGACCGTGCCAAAGCTCTACCTACTGATTCAGAGAGCGGAGTAACAGAAGCAAGATCTTGCGGATGACCAATGAAGAGCAAGATACAGCGTTGCACGAGGCAGCTCGACATAGGCGGAGCCATGTGGTGGAAATATTGACTAAAGAGGACCCTGAGTTTCCATATTCCGCCAATGTTAATGGAGAAACTCCACTTTATATTGCTGCTTCCATTATCACGAGGTGGAGGGAAGAACGAGTCACCTTGCGGAAGAGTTTGGAAAAGCAAAAATTAGACGGAGATGCAAGTATTTTCTCAAGAGTACACTAAATATAATGTGAGGTATGACAAGTTACCATGAAATTCAACATATCCATGAAAAGTGAGAAGAGAGTAATGCACTCAAAATAAATTTATCTTGTTGCTTCTAACAAAAAAAAAAGAACTAATTATAGAGAAAGGACTAGCATGATTATCAGAAATATGAGATAGAGGACACGACATTGAACCGTCAATGAAGTAAAAAACACCTTGACCAAGAAAATGGGGCTTCATCTATGTTCGCTAATAGAAATAATTTGTATTCGTAAATTTTAACGAAACAACTTGATGAGTGTTTGATACAACAACGATAGCTAGAGTTTGTGTTTCCATAATATGTATAGGAACGATAGAAACTTGTAAGGAGTAATCAGAGATATACTTTGCAAGTGAAGGTTTATGTTGTGGAGGAAAGACACCATCGGTAGCAGCTTGTTGATGGCTAGTTGACTGTACTGCACCATCGATGGTGAGGGAGAAGTCGATGGCAGTTGTAGAATCCATTTAGAAAAAGCAGAGAGAAGGTGGACTATAAGTGGGAAAAGAAGAAAAGAGTTTTGATGGTAAAAAGTTCTAATACCAAGTTGTGAATAATTAGAAAACTTTAAGTATTGATTAACCAATATTTTCTATATAAACACGTAGGACAATATATAATAATAATGATAGAGGTTACAACATAAAAGTACTATAATACTTCTTATATAATATACCTACAACATTTCTTATATGGATAGATACTATAATAGTTCCTTTCCATTTCCGATTCTTTTAGCTCCGCATCTTAATCATATCATCAAATTGGTCCACATAACTTTTGTTGAGTTTCACTTTATTATTGCTTGTTGGGATCAGTTTTGTAACATCATACGAGTACCTTCTATTTTTAGTTTAATTTGTTCTAAAAATGTATTTTATTTTATAAAAAGTAAATTAATATTTTTTTGATTTTTTTATAGTTTTGATAAGCTTATATCAAAAATAAAAAAATTATTTTTATATATATTAAAAAAAACACTTCTAAAAACCATACAATACCAAACATAAAAGTGAAGTCATTTGAATAACTTAATAATGTTTCTTATTTGAAATGAAGTCATTATATTGATTTTGTTAAGTTCTTCATCATCTACAATAACAGATTATGCATATGAATTGCATGTAACAGCTGCTTTATAAAAACATATATTATTCAATAAAGAAACGAAGAGTAGCGTACAAATGAATGAAAAAAATACAATTAATTAAAATTTAAAAAAATATGAAAATTAAAGTTGAAAAATAATGGTATATAAAATTGGACTAAAAGTCCACATCTTAGTTTTCTTCTTGGGGATAACTGGGCTAATGTAAAGCATGCGGTTTAATTTCAACCAAATTAGTTTTTGTTACCTGCTAATAAATACCTAAAAATGATGGATATTTACGATATTTTACCCTAAATATTTTGCAGAAAGAGATCCTAGAATCCCTTGAAGATGGTGGTCGCGGACCGCTTGGCCGCCATAGCTTTAATTTTAAAGGACAGAATGAGAGAAACAAAGGGGAAGGGGAAGCTCTGAGTAAAGCAAGATAGTCTCATCTTGATGGGTTTGGTGTACCCCACTATTAATATAACACATTCAGTCAGTTTTTATTGTTTTAATAAAATATTATTTCATATATTTCATATAACACAATCTGTCACATGAACTACTAGAAATAAAAAAAAGCTTATAAAGGATGGGTTTGGTGTACCCCACTATTAAAAACCAAGTTTTTATTGTTTTTTAAAAAAACTATACACTATATTCTGTGTTTCTCCTCAGAACGTCAAAAAGTTTTTGATTTTAAAATAAGTTTCTTTATAAAAAACAATATCTGATCCGTGTGCACTTGTCAGATAGCTATTCCATCTATAAAATCTAAAGGATGGGCAACGCCAAAAAGTTTAGAAAATTCAGAGCCAATTTGCATCTTGGTTGAAAAAGAATAAATAATTGCATGCTATTTTATTAGAATAAATAACGAATTCAGACAAATTCCTCGCCAGCTAATTAAAATTGACTCCAAAAATCAATGCAGATCCCTTTATAAATAGGAATTATTAATTAAAGAATTCTCAACTTGCTTGAAAATGAGTCCAAATTATTAAACTCTATGCTATGTACGAGAATTAAAAATGACTCTAGACAGAGTTCACGCCAGCTAATTAAGAAACGTTTATTATAATTTAAGACATAAACAATTCACATTGACTCCTAAAATCGATGCAGATCCATCATAGACAAGACTTATTAAAGATTTCTTTAATTGCTTGGCAATGAATTCAAAGTCTACGCTATATATCCTTATAAGAGACTGGTAATCATTATATTTTTAAATCTTTTACTATAATTACTATAAGATTATTTCTAAGTGTTTGAATTAGTTTGTATATACTATAATTAATTTTATAAATTTTAAATTTAATAAGATTTTAATAATCATTATATAAATAATCAAAAACTCAAACCTAAAATTACAAAAATAATAAATATTTTAATTTTAAATTTTTATCATTTAACCTGGTTTTATCTGGTTGTATTTGAAAGTGATAGATAAGGAAACCACCGGAATATTATTTGAGGTTGCCACGTGGCTGACCATGATTGGCATGGGAATAATGATTACCGCAGTCTTTACAGGCACAGATGCAGTTTTAATACCTTCATTGCGGTTTGCCACCAGCACTTATCTCATTGGTCGAACTTCTTCTTCCTTGTGTACTTAGTGTTTTGGATCATTGACAGGGATTTACGAGATGAGATTTAGTAGTGAAAACATTTTAAATAATTTTTTTTGAAAAATATTATGACGTCATATAGTCAGCAATCATGTGGTTGGTTGCCCATCAGTTATCAATTTTTTTATTATAATTGATGCGTAGCACAAGACTTGTGGTCATAAACTCTGACACTATTTTTTATTTATTTAAGTACAATTTACTTTGATGGTTTGTTTATTAATCAAGATTGTACTTGTAAAGTTTGTTTTTTATTTAAAAAGTGTTATTAATTTTTTAATTTTTTATAATTTTAAATCATTTTAATATACTAATATTAAAATAATTTTTTAAATATATTTTAAAATAAAAATATTTTAAAAAACAACTAAACAAATTATTCTGAAAAGTCGGGATAGGCCAAGTTTCATTCTTCTATGGCTGCTGCGCCAGCTAGCTAGCTTGTTCCATGAAGTCGCTGGAATAATCTCATCGACTTTATTGGATAGCATGTCAGACTTGTGCTTTGATTGCATAAAATTTTTAAATTAAAAATGAAAAAAATAACGTTTGTATTTTTTTTTTAAACGAATTAAAAATATTTTAATTAGTAAATCACATAAAGAATGGTTAATCTAATTAAAGGCTAAAACAGTTGGGTATTTTTTTATATAAAAAAATAAAAAATAAATGCAGGTGTAAATATTTAACCTAGTAACATGGTTGCTTTTTTGTGTTATTTATTTAATAAAAATAAAAATAAAAATAAAAATAAATATTTGTAATAAAGATAGTTATTTAAATTATCTGAAAAAATATATATTTTTAATTAAAATTCTCTTTTTATTAAAAAAAAAAAAAGTTAGTGCTTGTCATCAGCACTTTCTTTCATTGTCTGATTTAATGTTTTTAAATAAAAAAACATTTTTTTTAAAAAAAACAACAATATCTAAAACTCTGTTTAAATACCCTCTTATCCAGGGAGGCAACAAACCACCGAAATCAGCAACTTCTGATCAGTTGAGTGGAACCTCTTACCTTTGAGCCACATTGGTTTCTCCTCCCCTTCATTTATTTACATTTCATTTAGTGAGTTTTTCTAAGCTACAAAATAGTATGGATCCTGTCTTGTTCAAAGCTGCAGAAGCAGGCAATATCGGTCCCTTTGAGAATTATCAAACCTGCAGCCTCAATCAGTTATTGACTCCAGACGAGAACACCATTCTTCATGTCTACTTGAAAAACCAAAGCAGTGAACCGGAATTCACTGATTTTGTTGATATAATTCTAGAAAGGTGTCCACCACTGTTATTCCAAGCCAATAAGAGAGGAGAAACCCCCCTCCATTTGGCAGCAAGATATGGCCATTCCAATGTGGTAAAAGTCCTAATTGACCGTGCAAAAGCTCTACCTGCAGATCCGGAGAGCGGAGTAACTAAAGCTAAAATGATGTTGAGGATGACCAATGGAGAGCGAGATACAGCGTTGCACGAGGCAGCTCGAAATAGCCGGAGCCATGTGGTGGAAATATTGACTAAGGAGGACCCTGAGTTTTCATATCCCGCCAATGTACATGGAGAAACTCCACTTTATATTGCTGCTTATATTGATGATTACAGTTGGGGTCAAGAACGAGAAAAGGTGATCGATGAAATCCTTACTAATTGCATCTCAGTGGACTATGGCGGCCCTAATGGTAGAACTGCTCTACACGCGGCAATCGAGGTGGGAGATCATGGTAGGACTTTGTGCTCGAGTCTGGAGAATTAAATAATTTATATATAATATTGTAAACTATAATTTAAAAACCACGTATATTTGATTATATATATATATATATATCCGTGTTTGCTTCATAATTAGCTATTTAAATCTCTGTTGTTCATGAAGGAGAACTTTATTGCTTGTTTTGTTGGTTTCAGAGACAGCAAGAAAATTGTTGGAAAAAGAAAAAACGTTGACGAAAACAACCGATGAGAACGGCTGGTCACAACTTCACTACGCTGCCTATTATTTAATATTGCCTAATCGTATAGTGGAAGTATTACTAGAATGTGATGCGTCCGCGGCCTACATTGCTGAAACAGAGAAGAGGAGAACAGCACTTCACATTGCGGCCATTCGAGGACTTGTAGACGTAATGAAAGAGATTGTTTCTCGATGTCCAGCTTGTTGTGAGCTAGTTGATAACAGAGGTTGGAATGCCCTTCACTATGCTGTGGCCAGTAAAGATAGCAGAGCATTCAAGGAATGTATGGAGATTCCTGAACTTGCAAGACTTCACACCGAGAAGGATGACGAAGGAAACACGCCCTTCCATCTAATTGCTGCTTTATCGCAGAGTTGGGGAAGTGTTTTATTTAACGATAGTTATGGTTTTACTAAATGGCAGATATATGGTCTTAATAAGCGAAAGCTACGCGTCAACGACATTTTTGAAGGAGATTTTGCAGGGATGCAGGTAATGAATCCTCTATGAATTAACTGTTGTGATAATTAACGCATCCATTAAACCCCATATATATATATATATATAATAAATCAATTTCTCGATTTCTCAATCTGGGTTTTGAATATAATTAAATCACAGCAAACTAGTTTTCTATGACCGATTTTCATCTAGTTCCTTTGCATCTCCGATTCTTTTAGCTCCGCATCTTAATCATATCCACCAAATGGTCCCCATAACTTTTGTTCAGTTTCTCACTGTATTATTTTTTATTGGGATCAGTTTTGTAACCGGTATCATCTTAAAATATCTTCTGTTTCTAGTTTCGTTATAAAAATGTATTTTATTTAAAAAAATTAAATCAATATTTTTTTATTTTTTTATAATTTTGATAAACTGAAATAAAAAATAAAATAAAATATTTAAATTTTTTTAATATATTGTTAAATAAAAAAACTTTTAAAAACCATTTCTACCTTAATACTAAAAAATAAAAGTGAAGTCATCGGAAAAACTTAAAAAAAAATTTTATTTGAAATCAAGTAATTTTATTGATTTTGTTAATTTTTTCATCTACAATAACAGATTATGCATATGAATAGCATGTAACTGCTTAAAAAAGCATATATTATTCAATAAAAAAATGAAAAGTAGTAATAAACAATAAAAAAACATATATTGAAATTTTGAAAATCTGAAAATTAAAGTTGAAAAATCTAGTAGAAACTTAACATAATCTTACAAGCGATTAAGGAGAGTAGCAATAAACAATAATATATTGGATTACCATCCTAGCTAGGAAATTAATTTTAGAATGAAATGATGTAAAATCAATGGTATATAAAATTAAGTCCACATCTTAATTTTCTTTTTGGGGATAATTGGGCTAGCTAATGTAAAGCATGCGGTTTAATATATACACTAACAGAAAGGATTTGATTGCGAACAAACTAGTTGCGGAAACAAAAACAAAGCCCTGGAAGTTGATATATGATATTTGTTAAATAGCTAAAAATGATGGATATCTATGACATTTTACCCTAAATATTTTGCAGAAAGAGATCCTAGAATCCCTTGACGATGTTGGCAGCGGACCGCTTGGCCGCCGGACTATGGCTTTTAAAGGACGGAATGTTGGGAGAAACAAAGAGGGGATGGATGCTTTGACGAAAGCAAGAGAGTCTCATCTAGTAGTTGCGGCGCTGATAGCAACTGTAACATTTACAGCAGCATTCACCCTCCCTGGCGGTTACAAAAACGACCCAGGCACTGCAATTCTAGCTAAAAAAGCTGCTTTTATAGTATTTGTCATATCAGATGCCATGTCAATGGTGCTCTCTATTTCTGCTGTCTTTATCCACTTTTTAATTTCGCTGATTCATGGTTTTGAGTTGTTCGATGAGAAAGTCGCTATGAAACAATTGGGGGTTGCCACATTGTTTACCATGATTGGCATGGGTACAATGATTATAGCATTCATCACGGGCACATACGCTGTTCTAGAACCTTCCCCGGGGCTTGCCATCAGCACTTGTCTCATTGGCCTGAGCTTTTTCTTCTTTGTGTTTTTAGTATTTAGGACCATTTTAAAGGATATGGAAGATTAGGTTTACTAGTGAAACAATCAAATCAATTCTAAATTTTTTATAAAATAAAACTCCATCTGATGTATTATTATAAATTTTTATTGTCATATGTTCAGAAATCATGTGATTTGTTGCAAAAATCAGTTGTCAAATGTTTTATTTATTGTCATTGATGCTCATTACGAGTCAAATGGTCAAAAACTTTATACTATTTTTATTTATTTATTTTCTCTTCCCTATTCTTGACCAAAATTTAGTAACATAAATATTAGTTGGGACAGCTAAATTTATTTTCCAAGTATAATTTGCTTTCATGGTTTGTTGATTAATCAAGATTGCACTTGCAAAGTGTTTGTTTTTGTTTTCAAAAAACATTATTAATTTTTTTTGTTTTTTGTTTTTTGTTTTAATTATTTTTTTATGATTTTTTTTATTTTAATGTGTTAATTTTAAAAATAAATTTTAAAAAATAAAAATAAATTATTCTAATATATTTTTAAATAAATAATAATTTAAAATGCAATTATTATCCCATTACAAAGAATCTCGCTTTCACCGTAAGAAAACTACTCTAAAAAGTTGGGATATGCCAAGTTTCATTCTTCGATGGCTGCTGTGCCAGCTAGCTAGCTTAATCATATCCATCTAGTTCCTTTGCATCTCCGATTCTTTTAGCTCTGCATCTTAATCATATCCATTAAATGGGTCCACATAATTTTTGTTCAGTTTCTCACTGTATTATTTTCTATTTTCTATTGTTTTCTAATGTAAAGCATGCGGTTTAATTTCAACCAAATTAGTTTTTTTTTACCTGCTAATTATATATAATATATACACTATCAGAAAGGACTTGATTGCAAACAAACTAGTTATGGAAACAAAAACAAAGGCCTCGAAATTGATATATAATATTTGTTAAATAGCTAAAAATGATATATGATATTTTACCCTAAATATTTTGTAGAAAGAGATCCTAGAATCCCTTGAAGATGGTGGCAGTGGACCGCTTGGCTGCCGATATAAATATTTTTTAGATTAATATAAATGTTCGAGTTAGTTTATATATATTATAATTAATTTTATAAATTTTAAAATTAATAATTATATAACTTTTTAATAATTGTTATATAAATAATTAAAAACTTGAAAAAAAAAATTCTTGGTACTTAATTATTATTATTTGACCAGCGCAAGGTTTTGAAAAGAGAGAATGAGGAGAGAAACAGAGAGGAAGAGGATGCTATCAGTAAAGCAAGAGAGTCTCGTCTAGTTGCTGCGGCGCATTCATCACGGGCACATACGCGGTTCTAGAACCTTTCTTGGGGCTTTGCCATCAAGACTTGTCTCATTGGTCTGAGCTTCTTCTACCTTGTATCTTTAGTGTTTATGTTCATTGGCCAGAATCTAAAAGATAAGATTTATTAGTGAAACAATTAGTTCTAAATTTTCTATCAAATAAAATTCAGATGTATTTTTTTTAATTCTGATTGTTTTTGAAAAACAATTGTGATATCATATAGTCAGAAATGATATGGTTGGTCGCCAAATCAGTGGTCAATTTTTTTTTAATTGTAATTGATGCGCATCACAAGATTTGTGACCAAAAACTATCACACTATTTTTTATTTATTTATTTTCATTTTCCTATTCGTGACTAAAATTCAGTGACACAAGTACTAGCTGGGACAGCTAAATATATTTTTCAAGTATGATTTGCTTTGATGGTTTGTTTATTATCAAGGTTGTACTTGTAAAGTATTTGTTATTGTATTTAAATAGTGTTATTAATTTTTTTAATATACTGATATTAAAAATAAATTTTTAAAAATGAAAAGTAAAATATTTTAATATATTTAAAAATAAAAAATATTTTAAAAAACAAAACAAATTAATCTGAAAAGTGGGAATATGCCAAGTTTCATTCTTCCTTGGCGCCTGTACCGGCTAGCTAGCTTGATACATGAAGTGCATGTATATGGTTGGAATATTCTCATCGACCTGACAAACGAGACATTAAATATATACCAACTAGTTACGGGTAACATTCCAAAACTAAGTTGTAGTGTAAAAAAAAAGAAAAAAAGAAAAAGCTATAATCTGTGGAGTTGTGTTTTGATTTTTGATAGCATAAAATTTTTAAATTGAAAATTGAAATGATGGTGTTTGTATTAAAAAAATAAATAAATTAAAGAATTAATAAATCGAATGGTTAATCTAATTAAAGGCTAAAGCAGGTGGGTTTTTTTTGTAAAAAATAAAAAAAAAATGTAAGTGTAAATATTTAATCTAATATCTTTGCTTTTTGGTTTTTTATTTAATTGTATGAAAATAAAAATAAATATTCAATGATAAAAATAGTTATTTTTAGTTAACATTCTCTTTTCATATTAATTTTTTTAATTTGAAAAACATATCTTTTCTATTAGCAATAAATTTTAATGGATAAAAAATAAAAAAAAACTAAAATAGAAATTAGAAAAATTGTATTGATTTGAAATAAAGAGTGAACAATGTATCTACTCAAAACTTCTTTTTTTTTTTTATTAATTTGTTTCTTTTTTTTTTGTTACAAAAACATGCTAGGGGTTTTTATGTTAATATCACTCTTCATGAAAGATGGATATTGTACAAAATCTCTTCCCTGGTTCAAATCCAATACCTATTTATGCATAGTGGTTAATGATGTGGCTAAAAACTCAGAAAATATTAAGAGATCATAAATAGATCCCTGGTGCTTTTCTTTAATGTCCTAGTAGAAGACCGGTGATATTGTGGAGATTCTACTTTCCAAAAATAAAAGTATTATTATCCAGTTACACTTGCTTCCTTCACCCAAATATAATTTTTTATTACATGATTTTTATAGACAAATGTTTTTTCATGAAAAGTATAGAAGCATTCCCATAATGAATATTTATAGAATATTCCACTTATTAGAGCCTTAGTGGCGATAAGTTCACATAGATTCTTTGTGTTTACAATTTATTTGTTGAATCTTTAAATATATGCTTTTTTGATTTTATTCTCTTGTTGTATAATGATAAAGAGCCTAATCGTGCTATTTTTATCCGGTATGCTAGTGCTAAAATAAAAGGTTAGCTTAACATATAATTTATAAAGATGAAATATAAAGCCAAGATCAATATTGTGATACCATATCTGAGTAGACTAATAAAATATCTTACAAGTTAAGCATATAGATTTTTTTCGTAAAAAACATGCAAGCAAGAGTCAAAGAAGGATTGATGGAGATTGCATATGGCTAAGATCTATTATAGAGTGCTCTTTATAACAAGAGTAGTTTTATCAAAAGAGTTGAAGTATTGTGCTTATTTTACATATTATTTTTCATATTTCTTCATAAAACTAGAGTTGTCTTTATCTTTTGGTGCATCTAATGGATCAATATGTTGTATTTCTTATTGATGAAATGAAAGAGTGAGAAGCTATTATTGTATAGCTAAAACAATATTGTTGAGTATCTATACTTGATAGATGAGTTTTTGAAGACCCGAAGTTTTTATGGTAAGAGATCAATTACTCTTTCTTGTCCTAAAATTTTGTCAACCATGAAAAGTTTTATAGTGTTTTTATGAACACATTAGCTAATTGATTTCTTATGTTTGCATTACAATGGTTCTCAAAGTTGAACTGGAAATTTGTATCAACCATATATCTGCTTCAACCAAGCCTAAGGTTCATAATCTTACGAGTTACAAACCTTTACCACACCAATTGCGATGAATAAATAATTAAAAAACATGGCTCAAAGAAAAGGTAAGACACAATGGAAGAGTAGGTTACCCTTCAAACCAATGGTTTTTATCACTATTTTTGTATATTGCATATACTCTTAAACATTCTTGATAAGATCCTAAAAAATCCAAGCATTTTAGGGGAAATGTTTATGTCTTGAATAATTGGTTAATCTCTTGACTTCATTCTCCTTTTGAGGTGGATGGTGGCTAATTCTTGATAGTTGTAAAAAAGTCTCATTTGGTGATTTTTTAGGACTCTCTGAGAATTAAGTCAATGAGTTTGAAGAGAAAATATAATAATATTACAGAGAAATACTCTCTCTCTCTCTCTATATATATATAATAGAGAATGAAGATTCTAAACTATTTGTATAAAATTTTTTTAGTTTATTTATAACTCATAAGTCTTTTATTGATAAGGAGGGACAAAAATATAATATTATCTTGATAATATTAATAAGAGAAAGAGAGAGAGAGATCAAACTTGAGAGTGAAAAATTCAAGATTATCCCTGGAAACATCATAATGTCTGAAAGCCCATCTAGAGAGTATTATTAGTTCTCCTAATTCTAGTTAGCCTAGGTGACATTTACTTTGACCATAGAACGAGATCTTCATGCTTTGTTAAGGTGGACCATTTCAAGTTATAATGTAGGGTGGAGTCATCACACCAGAGAGAACCCTTTTCGATGAGATTTAGCAATTATATTAGAAAGATCCCTTCCAAGAAGATTGTGCAATCATGCTAAGGAGAACCTCTTCCAATGGATTGTGCTTTATTACAAACGATGTTAATAATGAGGTCCTAAAAAATCTAAGTAATTTAAGAACAAGACTTATGTCTTAGATATTGGTTAATTTCTTAATTCTGAAAATCTGGTCTATTTTCTCTTTGAGGTGGATGGAGGCTAGTACCTGATACCTGTGAAAAGGTTTCCTTTGATGATTTTTGGAGACTCTCTAATGATTAACTTAATAACTTTAAAGAAAAAATATATTAATATTACAAAGAAATATTCTAAAAATAAATAAATATACATTAGAGAATGGAGATTCCAAACCTTTTGTATAAATGATTTCTAATTTATTTATAGTTCGTAAGTCTTTTACTGATAAAAAAAAGAAAAAACATAATATTTTCTTGATAGTATTAATGAGAAAAAAACATATCTAATAATATATATATTAATGAGGGAAAATGATGGGTGCTTAATATAGGTAGGAAGAATAAAGTAAAAAATATAGCTATATTCATAAAGAAGGGTCTTTTTCTTAACTTATCTTAAGAGAGGTTGGTTGGGTCCTTCCTTTGACCGAGTCCAAGAGAGGTTTTTTGGACCCTTAAAACCGGATTCATCAATACTCTTCATTATGATTAACCTCACTTGGCTTCGTAGGGGTCAATTTCTTTGCCCCACTTGCGTGTTTTCTGTCCTCTTTTTTCTTATGGTTAAAGCTTGACAACAATATCCTTATCTTCAAGTCTTCAAGCCACATTGTCCCTGGTAATTCAAAACCACGGGAAAGAGATTCATGCCAAGTTGGGTGCAGTTTTGTCTAGGTTGCTGCAAATAACGGTAATCGGGCTTGTCAAAGAATGTGTACTTGGAAGGAAATACTTCTCTGCTCCTCAAAACATTAGGAATTGATTTTTTTACCATCAATACATTTTTACTCCGACTTCAAATTAGTAACTACACCAAATTACGAAAAATACTCAGTTATTGTATAGATGATTGAAGAAGAACAAATAAAATTCTATTTCTTTCAAGGACAAAGCAAAAATTTGTGGTTATCAGTTCCATTTTGTAAAGCAGAACTTTCTAGCATGGCAAAAGACATTTTAAGCACACAAAGGCATTTTAAGAGAAGGCAGCTTTCCTTTTATGGCAGGTTGAGGAACCAATTTTTTGCTGTCATTGTTGAAATTATCTGCAGAGAAACCATCCCAGATCCATATGTGGTCTGCTGAGGAAAGAAAGGGCTAGAATAATTGCATGATGATCTACAATGAGTGAAACAATTGAGGTTTTTAGTGCCATATCTTATTTGATTTTTATATATTTATTTAGCCTTTTTTCTTCGTGTATTGCAGAAGTTCTTGAACATGAACATACTCAGTATGATTGTCCTACCTTGTCTTCCTCGACGTCAATTTCTCTTCCCCACTTGCATCTTTTCTGTCTTCGCTCGTTTTTCTTCTGGTTAGAGGACCCCAATCTCCTTTATCCTTTATCTTTGAGTCCAGGATGTGTCAACCATTTTTTTTTAAATTTGTTTTTTTAGTTTGGAATTAAATTATATTTTATATTTTTAAATTATTTTAATATATTGATATTAAAAATAAATTTTAAAAATAATAAAAAATATTATTTTAATATATTTCAATAAAAATATCACACAATCGCTAACAACACAAACAGTAACGTGAACTACTGGAAATAAAAAAAAGCTTGTAAAGGATGCTTTTGGTGGACCCACTATTAAAAACTAAAGTTTTTTTTTTTAAAAAAAAAACAGACACTATATTCTGTGTGTCTGCTCAAAACGTAAAAAAGTTTTTGATTTTTTGATTTTAAAATAATTTATTTATATATAAAAAAATCTGATCCGTGTGCGCTTGTCAGATAGCTATTCCATGGGCAACGCCAAAAAGTTGAAAATTCAGAGCCAATTTGCAACTAGGTTGAAAAAGACTAAATTGCATGCTATTTTATTAGAATAAATAACGAATCAATGCAGATTCCTCGCCAGCTAATTAGAAATGTCTCCAAAAAATCAATGCAGATCCCTTTATAAATAGGAATTATTAATTACGAAAAAATATATTTTTCATGACTTCTACTTTTGAAAAATAAAGTCATAAATACTTATAATGTGTCTGGATTGAAACCATATTCTTAAAAAATTAATTTTTTTTATTAAAATTTAATATAATTTGTATATTTTGGATCATTTTTATGTTAAAAATAATTTTTAAAAAATAAAAAAATTATTAACATACATTTCAACACAGAAAATTATTTGCAAAACAATCATTACTACATTGTCAAATAATTTCCAAACATAAATGTATATTTTATTTTACTATAAGTATTATATGATTACCTCTCTTTATTTGGAAATTAAGTTTTTTAATAAAGATTTAGAAATCATACTTGATTATTATTTTAAGGAGAATAACATTTATTAACCATGTTAGATGATTATAAAATCTTCTAGCGATAGAATCTGCTAATGCGACCAGTCCCCATTGAAACGATCAAAAGCGACGGCTACCGATTCCCCTGTTCTTATTCGTACTCTATCTTCATGACAGCTGCCACTTACTTACTAAGTTGTCAGCAACTTCATTTTGGCTTAAAGAAATATTGCAATAATTGTGGGAAATACACTTCCAAATCTTATTAATAGAGCCAACTCCATCCATAACCATGTTGTTCAACAATCACCTAAAAGATGAAGTTATTTGCGTTATGAGTCTCTTTGGGATTAGCATGAATATCTTGTTAGAACCCCAAATCTTAATATATATATATATCCAAAGTTTTGCCATCGTATAGGGCAGTTGAATGACTTTCTAATAATAGAGTAGCAATGATTTAAAAAAGTCCTAAACATGATTCATATATCATGCTTTGCGAAAAAAATCTTTTATGCCCTTTTGTAATTGTGTTATCTAGCTTTCTCCTTCGTAAAAAACCAAAGAAATCAGCAGCTTGTGATCAGTTGAGTGGACCCTTTGTGCCACAGTACTTTCTCCTCCCCTTCATTTGTTTACATTTCATTTAGGGAGTTTCTCTAAACTACAAAATGGGTTCTTCTGAGAAAATGAAACGTATCACCTATATGGATCCAGTCTTGTTCAAAGCTGCAGCTGAAGGTGATATCGATCCCTTTGAGAAATATCAAACCTGCCTTGATCAGTTATTGACTCCAGACGAGAACACCATTCTTCATGTCTACTTAGGAAACCAAAGTAGGGAACCGGAACTCACTGATTTTGTTGTTATAATTCTTGAAATGTGTCCACCACTGTTATTCCAAGCCAATAAGAAAGGTGAAATCCCACTCCATTTGGCAGCAGCATATGGTCATTCCAATGTGGTAAAGGTCCTCATTGACCGTGCCAAAGCTCTACCTACTGATTCAGAGAGCGGAGTAACAGAAGCAAAAAAGATGTTGAGGATGACCAACGAAGAGCAAGATACAGCGTTGCACGAGGCAGCTCGACATCGGCGAAGCCATGTGGTGGAAATATTGACTGAAGAGGACCCTGAGTTTCCATATTCCGCCAATGTTCATGGAGAAACTCCACTTTATATTGCTGCTTCCATTATCACGAGGTGGAGGGAAGAACGAGGAAAGGTAGTCGATGGAATCCTCGGAAATTGCATCTCAGTGGACTATGGCGGCCCTAATGGTAGAACTACTCTACACGCTGCAAGCGCGTCGGGAGATCATGGTAGAATTTTGTGCTCAAGTCTGGAGAATTAAATAATTTATATATAAAAGCGACGTATGTTTGATTTTATATATCCGTGTTTGCTTCATAATTAGCTTTTTTTAAAAATAAAATAAATTATACCACTAAAATTCTTTGTGAGTTTAAGTTTGGATATATAGTAATTCACATAGACCATGCGAAATCTCTGTTGTTCATGAAAGAAAACTTTTATTCCTTGTTTTGTTGGTTTCAGAGACAGCAAGAAAATTGTTAGAAAAAGAAAAGAAATTGACGCAAACAACCGATGACAATGGCTGGTCACCACTTCACCACGCTGCTTGTTATGACTGGTCTCCTCGTATAGTGCAAGTATTACTAGAAAATGATGCGTCTGCGGCCTACCTTGCTGAAACAGAGAAGAGGAGAACAGCACTTCACATTGCTGCTATTCAAGGACATGTAAACGCAATGAAAGAGATTGTTTCTCGATGTCCAGCTTGTTGTGAGCTAGTTGATAACAGAGGTTGGAATGCCCTTCACTATGCTGTGGCAAGTAAAGATAGAGTAGCATTCGTCCAATGTCTGAAGATTCCAGAGCTTGCAAGACTTGGAACGAAGAAGGATGACAAAGGAAACACGCCCTTCCATCTAATTGCTGCTTTAGCGCACCAGCAGAAGCAATGGCAACGTGTTTTATTGAACGATAGTTATGGTTATAGTGGAAGGGAGACGATATGTGGTCTTAATAAGCGAGAGCTAAGCGTCGACGACATTTATGAAGGAAATTTTGCAGAGATACAGGTAATCAATCCTCTATGAATTAACAGTTGTGATAATTAATGTATCCATATATATATATATTAATTTCTCGATTTCTAAATTTGGGTTCTGAATATAAATAAATCACAGCAAACTGGTTTTCCTGTACATCTCCGATTCTTTTAGCTCCGCATCTTTAATCATATCCACCAAATGGGTCCCCGTAACTTTTGTTCAGTTTCACTGTATTATTGCCTGTCGGGATCAGTTTTGTATCGTCTTACGAGTATATATCTTCTGTTTTTAATTTCGTTTTAAAAATGTATTTTATTTAAAAAAAATTAAATTAATATTTTTTATTTTTTTATAATTTAGATAAGCTGATATCAAAAATAAAATAAAATTTTAAAAAATATTTTAATATATTTTTAAATAAAAAAATTTCAAAAACTATTTATACCATAATACTATGCATACATAAAAGTGAAGTCATCCAGATAACTTAATAATTTTTTTTATTTGAAATCAAGTCATTTTATTGATTTTATTAAGTTTTTCATCTACAATAACAGATTAGGCATATGAATAGCATGTAATTGCTTAAGAAAACATATATTATTCAATAACAAAATGAAACGTTGAAAAACAAATGAATGAAAAAAAAATACAATTAGTTAAAATTTTGAAAATATGAGAATTAAAGTTGAAAAATCTAATAGAAACTTAACATAATCTTACAAGCGATTAAGGAGAGTAACAATAAACAATAATATATTGGAATGAAATGATGTAGAATTAATGGTATATAAAATTAAGTCCACATCTTAGTTTTCGTTTAGGGGATAATTAGGCTAATGTAAGGCATGCAGTTTAATTTCCAACCAAATTAGTTTTTGTTACCTGCTAATATATTCAGTAACAAGAAGGATTTGATTGCTAACAAACTAGTTCTGGAAACAAAAACGAAGGCTCGGAAGTTTATATATGATATATGTTAAATAGCTAAAAATGATGATTATTTGTTTAAATTTTTAGATTGAGTTGGTTTTTAAAAATAATATTAAAAATTTATTGATCAAGCAGTTATAAATTCAAATATCATAATCTTTATTTTAATTAAAAAAATTAAATACAAGATAATGGGAATGAAATCCAAAAAATTTTCACTTGAAAAAAATTACTAGAAAATAATATAAAATTATTTTTAAAATCTCTTTAACCTTTTAAATTTAAAT
>NW_011500019.1:81667-83670 GCF_000495115.2 Populus euphratica
GAGGAAGCTTTGAGTAAAGCAAGAGAGTCTCATCTAGTTGTTGCGGCGCTGATAGCAACGGTAACATTTGCAGCAGCATTCACCCTCCCTGGCGGTTACAAGAGCGACCAAGGTCCAAGTAAAGGCAGTGCAATTCTTGCTAAAAAAGCTGCTTTTATAGTATTTGTTATATCAGATGCAATGTCAATGGTGCTCTCTCTTTTAGCTGTCTTTATTCATTTTATGATTTCACTGATTCATGGTTTTAAAATGGTCAAGGATGAAGCGATGGATGAGAATACCACTGGGATATTATTTGGGTATGCCATGTTGCTGACAATGATTGCCATGGGTACAATGATTATCGCATTCATCACGGGCACATATGCGGTTCTAGAGCCTTCATTGGGGCTTGCAGTCAGCACCTGTCTCATTGGCCTGAGCTTCTTCTTCCTTGTATATTTAGTGTGTAGGTTCATTTACAACAATTTAATACATTAGATTTACCGGTGAAACAATCATTTCTAAATTTTCTATCAAATAAAACTCCGATGTATTTTTTTTTTAAATTCTTGTTGTTTTTGAAAAAAATTTGTGATGTCATATGTTGAGAAATCATGTGTTTGATTCCTAAATCAATTGTTAATTTTTTATATTTTATTTTGTAATTGACGCGATCACAAGTTAAGTTGTCAAAAACTCTAATATTATTTTTTATTTGAAATCAAGTCATTTTGTTGATTTTGTTAGGTTTTTCATCTCCAATAACAGTTATGCAATGAAACACATGTAATTCAATAAAAAAACGAAAAGCAGTACAAATGAATTTTAAAAAGTACAATTTTAAATTTTAAAAATCTGAGAATTAAATTTGAAAAATCTAATAGAAACTTAACATAATCTTACAAGCAATTAAAGAGAGTAACAATAAACAATAATACATTGGAAATTAATTTTAGAATGAAATGATGTAGAATTAATGGTATATAAAATTAAGTCCACATCGTAGTTTTTTTATGGGGATAATTGGGCTAATGTAAAGCATGCGGTTTAATTTCAACCAAATTAGTTTTTATTACCTTCTAATATATACCGGTAATAAGAAGGATTCGATTGCAAATAAACTAGTTGTAGAAACAAAAACAAAGACCCAGAAGCTGATATATGATATTTGTTAAAGAGCCAAAAATTATGGATATTTTACCCGAAATATTTTGCAGAAAGAGATATTAGAATCCCTTGAAGATGCTGGCAATGGACCGCTTGGCAGTCGAGTTTTGAGAATAGAGAATGTTGAGAGAAAGAAAGAGTTAGAATGTCTAATTGGTCTGAGCTTCTTCTTCCTTATCTATTTCGTGTTGAGGTTCATTTACAAGAATTTAGGGGATGCGATTTGGTAGTTAAGCAATCAATTCTAAATTTTCTATCAAATAAAATTCAGATGTATTTTTTAAGACATTCTTATTATTTTTGAAAAACATTTGTGACGTCATATGGTCAGAAATCATGTGGTTGGTTGCTAAATCAATTGTCAACTTTTATTTTTTATTTATTTTTATTTTTTATTGTAATTAATGAGCATCACAAGTCAAGGGGTAAACAACTCCAACACAATTATTTATTTATTTTTCTTATTTATGACTAAAATTTAGTGATGCAAATACTAGTTGGTACAGCTAAATTTATTTTCCAAGTACAATTTGCTTTGATGGTTTGTTTATTAATCAAGATTTTACTTGCAAAGTCTTTGTTATTGTGTTTAAAAGGTATTATTAGATTATTTTTTTAATTTTATATTATTTTTTAATTTTAGATTGTTTTAATATATTAATATTAAAAATATTTTTTTAAATAAAGATAAATAAATTATTTTAATATATCTTTAAATAAAAAATATTTTAATAAACACTTTACCATAATCATTGTCGCACCCGATATCGTGGCGGCCTTAAAAATCTCTTAAATCTTTGGAAAGAACGGATTTCTGGCATCCTGTTCTTTAATGAGAATATTCTTTGTTTAAG
>NW_011500019.1:83728-106645 GCF_000495115.2 Populus euphratica
TTTTTTTCTTTTTTTTTATCTATTATATTTTTTTTTTGTCATGAATAATAAGATAAAATAACATTCCTAAAAAATTTTAGTTAATCCAAAATTGGGTTACAACAAGGGGGACGGCGGCTAGTATGGGGTTCGCCGCCCCCTTCTTTTTTATGTTTCTCTCTTTTAGGATTTCTGGTAATGACCTCCTCTTGAGGTTTTTTTTTTTAAGGTTTCTCTCTAATCGTCCTCTTCCTCTTTCTCTCCTTCTTTTGCTCTGTTTTTCTGGGTTAATTCTATATTCTCGGGTTTATCCTCTTTTTTTTTTTTTTTCCTTCCCCCCTGAGATCTATATTTATAGTGCAAGAGTCACATCACTTACGAGAAGTAAAGTCTCAATCAAACTCATTCTCTTTTTTAAAGTTTGAATTAAAATCGAATTCAAAAGCAGACAACTATCATTATCTTGAGGGTTATCTTGAAGAAGATAAGGATTATCTTGAAGAAGGTAAGGATTAGCTTGAGGAAGATAGGGATTATCTTGAAGGTAGAGATTATCTTGAAGAAGATAGGGATTATCTTGAAGATAAGAATTATCTTGAGGTGAAGGCTAGAATGACAAAGGCATATTGTAGTCCTTAATTTTTACGGTTAAGGCTAGAATGACAAAGACATATTGTAGTCCTTAATTTTCACAGAAGTTGACAAATTACACTTTTCATCGAATATAAATCTCTGATTTTTTAATTTTTCATTTTAAACCCTATAAAAATTAAATTAAAAGCCAAAAAGCCAAAATTAGGTTACAACAATTATAATAAAAACTACTCTTAAAAGTGGGATATGCCAAGTTTCATTTCTCTTTGGCTCCTGTGTCAGCTAGCTAGCTTATTCCATGAAGTGCATGTATGGCTGGACTAATCTCATCGACTCCAATATTGGATGGCAAGGCAGACCTGTGGACATGTGTTTTGATAGCATAAAAATTTTAAATTAAAAGTTGAAATGATGATGTTTGTATTTTAAAAAAATTTAAAAATATTTGCATTAATAAATCATATAAAGAATGGTTAATCTAATTAAAGCCTACAACAGTTGGCTTGTTTTTTTGTTGTAAAAAAATAATAATAAATGCAAGCGTAAATATTTAACCTAGTAACATGGTTGCTTTTTATTTTTTTATTTAATTGTATAAAAATAAAAATGAATATTGTTAATAAAGATAGTTATTTGAATTCTCTGGAAAAATATATTTTTAGTTAAAATTCTCTTTTTATAATATATTTTTTTAATTTGAAAAACATATCTTTTGTAATAATTATTGGATAAAAAAATAAAGAAAACTACAATAGAAATTAGAAATATTGTATTGATTTAAAATAAAGAGTATGTAAAATGTATCTAATCAAAACTCCTTTTTTTTTTTATTAATGTGTTTCTTTTTTATTAGGAAAAAAAGTTTTTTAAAGAAGTATTTTTATTTTAAATTAAAAATTATCAAAATCATATATATTTTAGAATTTCTTCCTTTTCTATCAAAAAAAAAAATTAGATGTATTTAAAATAATATTTAAATTATCCTTGAAGTATTTTAAATAAAAATTCTAATGAATTTTTTTATAAAAAATATTTAAACTATTATAATGAATTTTTTTATAAATTTTTTTATAAAAAATATTTAAACTATTTTTGAAGTAATTTTAATAAAAATTCTAATTATTTTTTTAATTTTTTATAGATATTAGATCTGATGGTCATATCAAATCCAAGAGCTTTATATCTAATAATCATGTTAAACCTAAAGTATTTTAATATGGTTAATCCAGAGCCAAGAAATTCAGATATGACTAATATGCTTAATTTAACAAAAAAAAAGGATAATTAAATAATTTAGTTTTCATGAAAAAGAAAAAAAGAAAAAATAACTAGAGAAACATAAAAAGATAAAATTAAAAATTAAAAATAAAATTATTATTATAATTTATAGCACAATATCTCTTGATTTACCATGATTTATATACTGCATTTGACTTTTATTATAATTGCAATACGTTCCTTTTTAAGTATTGTAATATTATATGAATTATCTAAATGTTTAAAGATTTTGATAAAAAAAATTAAGGCCCGAAAGTGAGTGCAGGCAGGCACGCTTGTTGTTGACTAGGCGCTGCACGGGTGCTGGCCGAGTGCTAGCTAGCGGCCGAACCAAAAGGCCTTTTAAATAGTGAAAAGTAGAATTTTAACTCTAGACGCTACTAGTTCTAGTTATCAACACTTTTAAAAATTAATTTAAAAATAATTTTTGGGCATCAGGATTGCAAAAACCCCTTTACGTATCCCAAGTCGCCGTGATATAAAAATATAAAAAGAATAATAATTTGTTTTTTAAAAAAATCGAATCCTACCCAAGAGTCTTCTTTTTCCGCGGATGACACGTTAAACCTGGGCTCCGAGACAAGATAAAAAATCAAATCAGTGCAGAAATTATTTGCTAAAGTCAGGGAAAAAAATTCAAAAGCAGCCAAGCAAATGCTAATAACTATTGAAATCCTAACATGAAACCTTAGAAAACATATATAGGGACTAAAACTGAAAAAAAAACTTTGGGAATAAACTATAATTTTCCATTCTTCATAAATAATAAAAAAAAGAAAAAAAAAAGGATTTTTTGTTTGTGTGAAACTTGGTCGGCACTGTATATATTTTTTTGAATTGATAAAATTAAATTAAGTTTTATAAAATTAATGATCGATTTAATGCCATGGTATTTTTCTTATATCATGAAGACAGCACCACAAGCAAACCAAACCCTGTTAAAATTATGTGGAGAGAATGAAATTGGAAAAAAAATGAATAATTGATTCAGGATAAAAAAAAGAAAAAGCAAGTCGGAATTAGATGCACTGACTGCAAGTAGGATAATTGTCCATAATTGCTTGCTTTTCTATCACTGTCACTGCATAAATTCCAGCTTTTCTGTTCAAAGAATTTCAGATCTTTTGTCCATGCATGTATTTGACGCTAAAAGTTAATCAATGACTACACGAAAAGCTTTTATGTATGTGTGCGCGCGTGCGTGAGATGATCGTCAATTCAAAAAAAAACAAAAAAAAACAAATCCAGCGTAGTTCAATCAATAATTGATGCATGCAGATGATATATTGATTGGTAGTGGGTATTTTGCTTTCCATAACATTATTGGACTCACTTTTCTCCTTGAATGCATTGTTAATACCTATGAAAATTCAGTAAAATCCCATAAAAACTCAGAAAAAGCAAATTAGGTTTTGCCAGTTTTTGTTATAAAAAAACCACACCAAATTAAAATTAGTTGGTTTGAACTGATTTCTAATTTAATTTAGTTATGAATTTTTTTAATATTTAATTTATTTTTAACCAAAAAATCTAATCTATCAAAAAAATAATTAGACTTTTTTGGGCCTAATTTTAAAAGATCTAATAGTCTAATAAATGACAGAGCAGCTTTCAAAAACAAAAACTTTTAAAATCTTCTATAAAAATTTGATCTCAACCAACCGTCAACTTGTTATCTTCGTTTAAAGTCACTACTCTAATATAGCATGACAACACATTCTTTTAAACTAAGTCTTATCTCAATACTAGTTTATAAAAGCATATATTAAGTCATTCAAATAGTATATATATGACACATCCTCATGTAGATAATCAAAATTTTTAATTTCCACAAACCTAATTGTATCATTTAGGTAATACATAACTGAATCGATAACTAAAACCTTATTAATTGCATTAGATTTTGGTATTCAAAATTTACACTCGTCAAGTTTTGAGTCAGATATTAATAATGTTTTAGGTTTGAATTCAAGTATAGATAATACAAAAACCTAACCCGTGAATACATATTATCATTCCTTTATAAAGATTCAATGACTAAATTAAATTGTTATATATGTGCGGTGTCGTGATGAGTCTTCCACTTTCATAGGTTTGTCTAGGTAATTGGGAAAATCAAAAAGATAATAAATTCTTATTTTTTATCAATAGAAAGAGGGAATAAGAGTTACCAATTAATATTTTGATCACTATAAACCCTAACTGATCTCAAAAATTAAACACGGGGACTGGTTGCATAAAAGAAAGATATAAGTGAAACTCTAACTGATCTAAAAAATTAAACACGAGGACTGGTTGCATAAAAGAAAGATATAAGTAAGGAGATATACCCTAAGGTCAAATTGTTGGTCCGTCTATGGTTTAAAAAAGATCCTTCTCAGTAAGGATATTATTATCTTATTGAGTAAAACATAATCATTCTAATATTAATAAAAGGAACTAGCTTTTTAATATCGCTGATTCATTTTACATATGAGCTCGTAATCCTTAATATTAAAAGAAAACAAATTGATTTTTTTTAGAATTTTAAAAATATTCATCTAGTTCTCATGACCTTAATAAACTGATTATTAATATCGAAATGCATGCTAAAATATATTTTTAAAATTTTGATATATGAAAAAACAATATGATTTTTTTTTATAGACTTCGCCATATGCATAAAAACAAGATATTTTTTTGTTGTTTATAATTTTTTACGATATGTCGATGAAAAGTGGTTATTTTAATATCATATTTGTATCTTTATGGTATAAAAATATAAACCGATAATAATTAAAATAGATAAAAATTAAAAAAATTAAAAAGGATTTGTATCGTATAAAAATACAAACCGATAATAATCAAAATAGATAAAAATTAAAAAAATTAAAAAAGATTTTTATAATAAAAAAATTGGATTGGGTTGGGTCATACTTGTCTAGCTTAGTGGGTAGTGGAGTACTCTCCACTATTCACGTTGACAATAAAGAGTGAATTAATTCACTCAGTGAATAGTAAAGGAAACTGAAGAAGATGAAGGGGAGAATGAGAAAGAAGGAAGAGGGGTGGACCTGCGATGGCTTTATGGCGGTGCTACTAGTGGGTACTGACTAGAGAGTTGCTTGGTTGGTGGTTGGTTCTTCTTCTTTTTTGCGTATTTTCCTTCTATTCTTCTTCTTTATTTTCTTTTGTTTTCTTTTGTTCTTCTTTCAATCTCCTCTTTATCTCTATTTTATCTTGTTCTTCTCCTTTTATTCTATAGTAAAGGCGAAGGCAATGGCACTAAAGGCAAGACAATGATAAGAGGCGGTTGTTGCAATTTTCTTCTTCTTCATTGTGCAGAGGCCCCAACCTCTATTTTTCTTGTTAGTTGTTCTTTTTTTTTTTTGTATTTTTTGCTAACTCTGTTTTCAATGTAGTCATTCTCAATGACAACAGTGTTGGTGGTGAAATGAAGGTGGTCGTTGTGGTGGTTCTTTTTTCTCTCTCTTCTGCTTCTCCCCTCTATTCCTCCTTGTTTCCCACAAACCTCCCCCTGTATTTATTAGAGGCCAGGGTAGAGGGTCACTATATTTTGTCCAAGTGCAGGGCATGGTGACCGGGGTATGGCTCATCTTTCGTTCTCATTATGGTGGCATGGGCATATAAGTCCGGGTTTTGTCAGGTTTGTGCAAGTGGAGGGAAGAGAGAGAGTAGGAAAAAACATTCAAAATCCTTCTTCTTCCTTGTCTCTACATTCATAAGGAACAAAAAAAATACACAGTGTCGTTCAAAACAATATTATGTAATTTTTTTTTAACGGTACATAAAATGAATTTGAGGAATAAACAAAAAAATAGGTTATGAAAACTTCTTATTTAAGAAAAATATTTGAACAACTTAAAAAATTTTGAAAATTATTTTTTAAAAAACACATAATTTTTCATAATATTAAGGAAATAAAAAATTGAAAACTATAAGTCACAAAAATTCTTAGAATATTTAGGAAATATATAAAATCCATTTGGGTATTAATTGGGCAAAACCACACACTCATTTGTATGCTAAAAAATAAAAGCGAGAGAAGTTATATCCAGGTTGGATCCTAGTCAAACTAGGTTAATATCCATCTCAATCTCAATTAGACAGGAGGGTTCCTAATATCTGTTGAGTGAAGATGTTTTCATCCCTAATTTTTATAAGGTTCTTGGATAACATAATATTAGTCCCCTATCTCTAATTGTTTTTCAAATTTGGTTCCTAATCTAGTTATAATTTTCAACCAACTAGTCCCAGGAATTCTCAATTGGATTTGTCCATAAAAAATTTGCTTAAAAATTTTCTCAACCGAGTCCACACCTAAAGATGACTAAGTATATTCGAAGATAAAAGGATCCGATTGATAATTCCTAGATACTTTTTGGACCCAATTGCTTAAATATGTAGGTTAGGGACACAACTGAGAAAGGGTAATAGCGAATAAGTTGGGTGCGAATATGAGAATATTATCCCCTTTCTAAAACATTCCAAGGCATCTCTTCTTGGGAGAAGATTTATTAGAGTTTGTGGAGGAGTACATCTTAATCCCATCCGAATGAAATTAATGTAGATCAGAATTTTAATTCCAATCGGTGGCGATTTAGTTTAGTAAAAAGAAAAGATCAACGGAGCATGGTTTTCTCAACAGACAATACCATGACTAGGGCACGAATCAGAATAAAACAATTTATAAGGTGCAAAATGATAAGGAAAAAAGGCATTTCTTACCTATATTTTATAGCTTCATGTGAACAAGGTTTAACAAAACATAAAATGAAGAGGAAATCAGTAGAAGTAAAACAACGTAGCATAAGTACATATATAGTAAGAATAATATATACTACGTTGTTCACATTATAGAACAACCATGGGGGTTTTGATCGCTGAAAATAATTCTTCAAAGTATAGTTCTTATATTCAAATTTTTTAAATGCAAATTATTTGATAAGTGCTAAGTTATTATATATTATGATTCTTTTTGTCTTAATTATTAATGTAGACAATAATCATTTTCAATGAAAATAAGTACTCTCTCCCTCATAATGATGCACTCTCTGAGTTTCCAGAGGGATATGGTGTGTACTCAATTATTAGAATTATTTTTTATTCTTCATTGAAAAATTAAGCACAATTCTCGTATAGATTGAAAAAAAAAAAGGATCGATCAAATCATGAGAAAGTAACTTAGTTTATTTTACTTTTGAAAACACATTTGTTCAAATGAATGTGAAGATTTTTACCTGAAGGGCACATAAATTGGCTGATGCTAAATCCAATTGGAATGTGTAGTGACCAGTTGGGTTCACATTTTCTAGTTCAAATTTAATCTGCCATGTGGTTGGAATTGAACGCGATGTTTCCTTCATCCCTACGATGCAAAAAGTATATATATCACAGGAGAACCAGTTAAAAGTTAGGGAAAGTGTACAAATATGTAGCCATGCGTTTAACTAATATAAAGAAGAGTATATTTCTTGGAACTGAGAAGAGTAATTACTCAGGTTTTAAGTTTATTTTTTTTAAAATATTATATTAAATTTTATGAATATTAGTATCATTAAAAATTTATATATTCATTAACTTTAAAATATATAAAATTAATTAAGATATATGTAAGATAAATAATAAAAAAAGAAATATATATATTACTTGGAACCTGAGCAGAAAATAAATAAATAAATATATATTACTTGGAACCTGAGCAGAAAACCAATCTCGAGTTTAATTGCTTGTACCTACGGTATATATCACATCATTCTTCGGATCAAACTGTCTATATATGTGCATGGAATCCAATGTTATTGAATTAATAAATATAAATATATAACACTATTTTATACTTTTTTCTTGGATTGATTTTGATGGTTAATTAATATGATATTTCATTAAGGTTCATCGAATGATTATAAATTAAAATCCTTTTATATACAATAATTCTTGATATTCATTCAAAATTTAACCAATGTTCTTGGTTGAATCGTTTTTTTTATATAAAAAATAATAAAGAATTTATATGTGTATACATTGGTAAATGTTAATTATACACACACAATATATGTCATGCATATCCACCCCTGCACCTTGTTATATTTGCTTTCCGTAGCGGATATATATATATATATATAAAACAACGTTTTTTACATCATGGGAATAATTTCTAGGCATAATGGGCCTGGCAACAAAATGGCTAAAGTCGGGATTATGGATCGAGTCATAAGATCCAAAACGAAGTTGACTTCTCTTTTTAACTTCATGTGATTTCTAATTCCATCCAATCTTTCCTTTCAAATGGACTTTAACAAATAATAATAATAATAATATAAGTTTTTGACGTTAATTATGATATAAAATAGCATAAATTCCTTTACATATCCAAAGTCTCCGTAGTTTAACCATTTTTTTCTTGCTTTAAACAATATATATAGATATAAATATATAATATTAAAATCAATTTCTATCAAATGTGTTAAAATAGTGTGTTGACAAAGCATTTTTATTTAAAACAGAAGCTATCAAGATTTGATTCTTCGTTTAAATAAATTTTTTTAAAATTAAACGATCAACTCCTTAACAATTTAATTTCGAATTAAAATCCCATTAAATTCTAAATCAATCTTCTTTACTCGATCAAACGTAGAAACTATGATTATCAAAATAATATAAAAATATATAAAAAATATTAATTTAAAAATAAAAACTCAAATTCTACCCAAGAGTCTTCTTTTCTGCGGATGACGAGATTTTGAGCAATGCGAAACACGTTGAACTTGGGCCCTGTTGACAAAAAAGAAGGGGGTACGGAACAGCAGTACATTCGAATCAGTTTAAGGACCAGACTTGTGTTCTTTGTATTTGCTCTTATTTTTGTCTGAGTGCGTTCACTTTCCACCGTGTGAACATGTGATAAACGTACGGACAAGATAAAAAATCAAATCAGTCCTCAAATTATTTGCTTAAGGCAGTGAAAAAATTCAAAAGCAGCCGCCAGCCAAGCAAATGCTAAATCACTAGAAAAGTTTACCAATCAGAAATATTTATGGGACCAAGAAATCTTTGCACGGTCTCATTTTGGGACCATACCATGTGGCCTTCAAGAGTCCTTTTTTTTTTTTTTTTTTTTTAAATTGTGGTAAAAGGTTTTTAAATATAACGCAAAAGATAAAAATATTTGAAAAACAAAACATTTTAATTTATCCATTATTATAAAACTCTATTTTATTTTACAATCATTAATAAAAATAAAATAATAATAATAAACACCTATTATTATCATTAGTAGTTATATTAATAAATTACTAAAAATAATAGTGATTGTAAATAGACACCATAGAATCATATAGCGTGTTATGTTGATAACAAAATCAGTTTTTTTTATTATCAAAATATGGATAGTAAAACATTTTATGTTTATTTTTTTTGATAATTTTATTTTTCATCTCAAATTATAATAATTAAAATATAAAACAAATAACTGAGGTTTAAGACTCTAACATTAAACCCTAAAAAATATATATGGGGACAAAAAATAAAAATAAAAACTTTGAGAATAAACTATAATTTTCCATACTCCATAAACAATAAAAGAGAATTTTTTTTTATTTGTGTTAAACCACAAGAACATTCAATAGTTTTACAGACGGTATATTTCTCTAGGCGTAAAACACATACTATGTCGGTAAAAGTTTTACTAACAACATTACTGATGGAAATCGTCTGTCAGAATATTGATAATTGGTAATTCTCATTTTTGTCGTTATTTTTATGGGTAAAAAAAAAAAACACCGACAGTGGGACAAATGAAAAAAGCACGCTAAAACAAACAAATTCTTGCTAAAAAGATATTGATGGACTAATTTCGTTTGTATTTCCCACGGTAACTCACCGGTGGACTTTTTGTAGGTGATTATGACATAAGCAATAAATATTTTACAACTCTCTATAAAATACCAATGGTTTGTGTCCGTCGGTAACTGTTGTATGGACAATAAATATTTTGCAACTCTCTATAAAATATTGATGAATTAGGTCCATCTAGAACTCCGTTAGTGTTAATTTAATAAATATATGTTTTAAAAAATGATTTAGAATAAATAATATAAAATTATATAGACTAATAGTAAGAAAAACCAATTAATCAAATAAAATTGTATTGAACATTACAAATATAAAAATACTGTTAAATAATATTCATCCAAATATTCATTACAAATTTAATGTGTTTCCAAAAAAAAAAATTAAACTATAATAATGGTAGAGTTGGAAGAGGAGGAGGAGGAGGAGGAGGAGGCTAATTGTTCTCAGGACCAAACAAAAAAATAGGGATCACACATGTATAATCACTTATCTTTGATTTAATATTCATGATCATTTGACATAGTTGTTCATAATCCGTTGAGAGTCGCTTGTATTATTGTTTCAAGGCCGTGAACTCCTCAAACTAGGTGCTCGATACTGATTGGGAGCTCTCATCGGATGAAACACTACAGGTTGCCTCCAAGTTCTCGACTGTAATGTTAAAGAGCCGGTACACTTGATTTTTATTAGGTCTACCATATCGCAAGTCACCCGCGCGACGTTAGCTAGTGATTTTTTAGTTTTTGTTTGATTTGGTTCGTTAGGAGTTGCCACTAAGTATTTAATTAAGGGTTAATAGAAAACCCGAGTGTACTAATCTTGTCAGAGATTCACGGGTAAGGGACTGATTATGGTTAGGGAAGGTATTAGCATTCCTAATGCTCCCTACTTGAGATAAGCTACTCCGTGACTTTGATGTGTTAAAGAAGTTTTAAATTTCTTTTCTTTTCATCGGATATTAGAAATACTACTCACATATAAGTTCATAATTCTTTACCGTGAGCAAATCAAAATATTAAATTCTTTTTTATTCTTTACAATTTTACCATATGAAAAAAATCCATAAATAAATTAATAAAATTCAAACACACACATACACTTTACTATATTTTTTCCTTTTTTCCTTTTCCTTTTTTTTTTACATACTCACTACAAATTATAATTCATTCTCCCATCAAGGTATATGGAGGCTAGTACCTAATCTTTATAAACAAATCTTGTTTTATGATTTTTTATGAGTTTTTAATAATTAAGCCAATAATTTTAGAGAAAAAAATATAATAATATTTTCGAAAAATACTCTAAATTTCGCATCAATCATAGGTTAAAATAATTTTAGAGAAAAAATAATAATATTTTAGAAAAATATTCTAAATTTCGCATCAATCATAGGTTAAAAAGAAAAACTTGTAAAAGACCTTTTCGGTGGGCTCTACTAATAAAGACTTAGCTTTCTTCTTTTTTTTTTTAAATTAAAATTTTATATGTTTTTAAATAGTTTTATTATGCTAATATTAAAAATAATTTAAATAAATAAATAAAATACTATTTTAGTATATTTCTAAAAAAACAATCCCTACTTAAATATGCAGCTTGTAATCAATTAAGAAGTGGAACCTCTTACCTTTGTGCCACGGTGGTTTCTCCTCTCCTTCATTAGCTTACATTTTATTTGGTGAGTTTCTCTAAACTATTTAGAAAATGAATAAAGTCACCTATATTGATCATATCTTGTACAAAGCTGCAGAAGAAGGCAATATCGTTCCCTTTGAGAATTGTCAAACATGCCTTGATCGGTTATTGACTCCAGACAAGAACACAATTCTTCATGTCTACTTAAGAAACCAAACGAGGGAACCGGAATCCACTAATTTTGTTGATAAAATTCTTGAAATGTGTCCACCACTGTTATTCCAAGCCAATAAGAAAGGTGAAATCCCACTCCATTTGGCAGCAAGATATGGCCATTCCAACGTGGTAGGAGTCCTCATTTACCGCGCAAAAGCTCTACCTACAGATCCAGAGAGCGGAGTAACAGAAGCAAAAAAGATGTTGGGGATGACCAATGAAGAGCAAGATACAGCGTTGCACGAGGCAGTTCGAAATAGCCAGAGCCATGTGGTGGAAATATTGACTACAGAGGACCCGGAGTTTTCATATTCCGCCAATGTTCATGGAGAACCACCACTTTATATAGCTGTTTTCGAAAAACGAAGAGAAGTGATCGATGAAATCTTAAGAAATTGCATTTCAGTGGACTATGGCGGCCCTAATGGTGGAACTGCTTTACATGCGGCAAGCTCGGCGGGAGATGATGGTAGGATTTTGTGCTCAAGTCTGGAGAATAAATTAATTATTTATACATAATTGTGCAAAGTATTATTCAAAAGCCAAATATATTTGATTTTATATATCCCTGTGCTAAAACAAAAGCTAAAATTAACTGTGTTTATTTCAAAATCCAAATAAATCAGCATTTTTTATTTTAAAGCAATAAAATTCTTTGTGTGTTTAAGTAATTCACATGGACTATATGAAATCTCTGCTGGTCATGAAGGAAAACACTTGAGATGAATGCATTCTACAAAATAAGAAATGGAATTTAATTATTGTAAGTGATCAGCCCTGTCATCTTTTCAAATCAAATAATTAGCTAATCTATATTCCTTGTTTTGTTGGTTTCAGGGACAGCAAGAAAAATACTAGACTATTATCCGTCGGCAGCCTACATTGCTGACACAGAGAAGAAGAGAACAGCTCTTCACATTGCTGCTATTCACGGCAATGTAGACGTAGTGAAAGAGATTGTTTCTCGTTGTCCAGCTTGTTGTGAGCTAGTTGATCACAGAGGTTGGAATGCTCTTCACTATGCTGTTGCCAGTCAAAAAAGGAATGTATTGGAGGAATGTCTGGACATTCCCGAACTTGCAAGACTTAAAATGATAAAGGAAACACGCCCTTCCATCTAATTGCTGCTTTAGCGCACAAGCAGAAGCAATGGAGACGTGTTTTAGATGAACATAGAGATGAATGTGAAAGCGATATATTTGGTCTTAATAAGCGAAAGCTAAGGGTCTACGACATACTCTTCATAAATTTTGCTGAGATAAAGGTAATCCTCTCTATGACTTAACTGTCGCGATGATTAATGTATCTATTTTTTTAAAAAAATTAATGTATCTAATACACACACATGATAATTAATGGATCTATTTAAAAAAAAAAAAATTAATGTATCTAATACACACACACACACACACACACACATGACGATCCATTAAAACCCTTTTGCAGAAGAAAATCGATGCAGGGGCTCCGTAATTCATACATATACTGGGAAATTAATTATTGAATGAAATGAGTAGTTTTTCGTTTGAATGATATAAAGTCGATTACTTTGTGCAAAACAAAGGATCGTGAGTAATTGAAACTATTATTAGTATATAAAATTGTACTAAAAGTCCACATCGTAATTTGGCTAATGTAAAAAAATGCCGTTTTTCAACCAATTTAGTCTTTGTTACCTGCTAATTATCTATAATATTTAAAGTTATAAAAAGGATTTGATTGCAAACACACTTAGTTAGTGGAAGCAAAAACAAAGGCTCGGGAGTTGATAATTGGCTAAAAATGATGGATTATCTACATATTTCACCCAAAATATTTTGCAGAAAGAGATCTTTGAATCCGTCGAAGATGTTGCCAGTGGACCGTTTGGCAACCTTAACGTTCGTGTGAGAGGACAGAATGAGGAGGAAAACAAAGAGGAAGAGGAAGCTATGAGTAAAGCAAGAGAGTCTCATCTAGTTGTTGCGGCACTGATAGCAACTGTAACATTTGCAGCAGCATTTACCCTACCTGGCGGTTACAATAGCGACCCAGGTCCAAATAAAGGCACTGCAATTCTAGCTAAAAAAGCTGCTTTTATAGTATTTGTCATATCAGATGCAATGTCAATGGTGCTCTCTATTTTTGCCGTGTTTATCCACTTTTTAATGGCGTTGAATCAAGGTTTTAAATTGGATAAGAATACAGAGATGTATGAGGTTACCAGTTTGAAATTATTTATGTTGGCCACGTTGTTGACCATGATTGGCATGGGAACAATGATTATTGCATTCCTCACCGGCACATATGCAGTTCTAGAACCTTCCTTTGGGCTTGCCATTAGCGCTTGTCTCATTGATCTGAGCTTCTTCTTCCTTGTTTGTGTAGTGTTTAGGATCATTTACAAGGATGTAAAAGATATGGTGTAATAGTGAAACAATCAATTTCACTTTGATGGTTTGTTTATTAATCAAGATTGCACTTGCAAAGTGTTTGCTTTTTATTTTTAAAAAGAGTTATTAGATTTTTTTTATTTTAATTTTTTTATAATTTTATATTGTTTTAATGTACTAATATCAAAAATAATTTTTAAAAATAAAAATAAATATCCTATTAAGATATAAAGATAGAGAATGGTTCGAGATATTAGATATACAAATGAGTTATGGGTAACATTTCAAACTAAGTTGTAATGTTAAAAAAAAAAAAAGCTACGAATATGTGGACCTGTGTTTTGATAGCATAAAATTCTTAAATTGAAAATTGAAATGATGATGTTTGTTTTTTAAAAAAAACAAATTAAAAATATTTGAATTAATAAATTGAATGGTTAATTTAATTAAAGGCTTAAACAGTTGGGTTTTTTTTTAAAAATAAATAAATGCAAGTGTAAATATTTAACCTAGTAACATGGTTGTTTTTTTTTAATTGTATTAAAATAAAAATAAGTGCTCATGATAAAGATAGTTATTTGAATTCTTGGGGAAAAGAAATATTTTTAGTTAAAAAAATAATTTTTAAAATTAAAAATAAATAAATTATTCTATATATTTTTAAAAATAACCAATCATTAATATTACACGGTAACAAAACTATTAAAAGTGGGATGTGCCAAGTTTCAATGTTCTTCGTCTCTGTGTAAGCTAGCTAGCTAGCTTGTTCCATGAAGTGCATGTATGGTTGGAATGTTCCCATCGACTTCATTTGGTAACAAGTTAAATCTGATAAACTTGCTTTTTTTTTTAGATTAATATAGATATCTAGACAAGATATATCTCAATTAATTTTATAAATTTTAAAATTAATATTTATATAAATCTTTAATAAGAATCTACTAATTTCTAAATAGCAAACTAAACCGCTATTAAGATATAAAGATAGGGAATGGTTCGAGATATTAGATATACAAACGAGTTATGGGTAACATTCCAAACTAAGTTGTAATTTTAAAAAAAGAAAAGAAGAAGAAGCTATGAATCTGTGGACCTGTGTTTTGATAGCATAAAATTCTTAAATTGAAAATTGAAATGATGATGTTTGTTTTTTTATTTAAACAAATTAAAAATATTTGAACTAATAAATTGAATGGTTACTCTAATTAAAGGCTTAAACAGTTGGATTTTTTTTAAAAAAAAACAAAAAATAAATGCAAGTGTAAATATTTAACCTAGTAACATGGTTGTTTTTTTTTTAATTGTATTAAAATAAAAATAAGTATTCATGATAAAGATAGTTATTTGAATTCTTGGGGAAAATAAATATTTTTAGTTAAAATTCTCTTTTCATATTATTTTTTTTAATTGGAAAAACATATCTTTTCTATAATGGCAATAAAGTTTTTTGGATAAAAAATTAAAAAAACTAATATAGAAATTAGAAAAATTGTATTGATTTAAAATAAAGAGTGAACAATGTATCCAATCAAAACTCCTTTTTTATTATTAATGTGTTTCTTTCTTTCTTTTTTGTTACAAAAACCTGTTTTTTTTTAAGAATTATTGTTCTTTTAAGTTAATACTTATCAAAATCACACACACACACACACACACACACACACATATATATATATATATGTTTTAGAATTTCTTACTTTGAAGATTTAAAATAAAATAAAGAAACACATTAAATAAAGTTATTTTAATCCCTATGACAGATAACTTTGCCATCAAATCCCAACATGAATTTTAATCAACGTTCTGCCATTCTTTACGGCGAGCTCAAGATGAAATTTTCTGGGAGAGTATCAAACTTGCAAACATGTATGCATTGTTCCTTGGCATCTCACAAAAGAGAGTGTGTGAAGGAGGAGTGCATCAGGTAAATTGCTAATCCTATCACACATAGATTCTTTCTTTTGACGCTTTGCATACATGTTTGCAAACATGGGTTTTGGAGATAAGTGTTCAGATTGCAAGTGAAACTGAAAAAGACGACGACGACCCCCCCCCCCCAAAAAAAAAAAAAAAAGCTTATAGAATCTCTTATAAAATTTGATCTCCACCAATCATCGAGTCTCTTGTTATTTTTGTTGCTGGGGTTGCGATGGTAGAGACAAAGAAGAGTTTTGCAGAGAGGAAAGAGAGAGAGAGAGAGAGAGAGAGGTGATGCGACCACCACGTGAGGTGGTTGGGTGTTTAATTGTGGTGTATATTGTAATGGGAAAGACATTGGTGAGAGTGATGGTGGCCGAAGGTGCGACTAAGAAGGAGAAAGAAGAGAGAGAGAGACGACAGAAAAAAGAGAAAAAAGGGGAGGGAGGCTAGTTTTTTGTCAACTTTGAACTCGATTTTCTTCATACTCATGCCATGAAATCCACCTCTATTTATAGATGATGGAAGAGGGTAATTTTATCTTCATTGTGGAAAAACTTTTAGCCCTTGATTTAGCTGGGAAAGATTTCATCCGTTGGCTCAACCGTTGGCTCAAAGTCAGCAACCTTGAACTATCAAAGAGGCATCATAAATTGTCAAATTTGACAGTTTAAGGTTGCCTAAATTAGCCTATTTAGGCCAGTGTCATGTCCTCTGTGGTGCTAGTAATCCGGTAAGGAGCGTGGATGGATGTCGAGGGATTAGTTTCGTGCAATTATTGCTAAATATAGTGAAGGATAACTATATTAAATGCACCTGCAAAGTAGGTAAGTTAATCCAATTTTCTACGTCAACAATTTTTTTGTCAAAGTTCAATTGGATCCCTAGATTTATGTGCTTTTTGCACTTTGGTCCTTCATCTTGGATTTATACAATTGAACCCCTAATTAAGTATCAAACTTTCCATTTCTTCAATTTCACCATCTGTTGTTTGTCAATTGGGTCCCTAAAGTTTGGCCCTTCTTGCAAAATGGTCCTTGAATGTGAATTTCTTCAATTTAACCCCTAATTGACCCCAAAAACTTTAATTTTTTTTGAAAATTTGCCCTGATTTCAAATCAATTAACTTAGTAAAAATGAAATTTAGTCTCTTAAAATTCTAATCTTCTCAATTAAGAACAAATTATCTTTCAAATTTAATTTCTCACCAATTAAGCCCTTAATACCAATTTAAAGTATAATTAAGTCCTTGCATGCAATTAAATCCTTTAATTGGACTCAAATTAATTCTTAAACATAATTAAAATTCAGTGTGACCCATAATTAAATCAAATTGGCCTATTAAAAATTTAATTATATCTTTGGACTTATTTTTATACAAATGCATTTAATAATCATTTAATTTGACCTTGAATTTATATTTTTTTATACATTTTTGGGCATAATATGGTAGAATTAGGTCTTGAATTTTCTCTAAAATTGCAGTTGTATTCCCTAGCCTGCTTTCTCCGCATCGTCAGTCTTTATTTTATTTTATTTTATTTATTATTATTATTATTTAAAAAAAAGAAATTTTAGAGAATAACACAGAATTGGGTTATGACAATGACCATTTGGCGGAGTCTTTCATGATCCGCCAAGAGTTCCTCATACTTTTCGGTGAGATTAGCCATGTGTTTTTGCAAGGTCACGAACTCCATAAACTAGGTGCTAGATGCTGATTGGGAGCTCCTAATAGTTGAGATACCATGGGCCGCCTGCAAGTCATTGGTCATAGTGTTAAAGAGTCCGTACACCCGATTTATATTGGTTCCACCAGACGATCTTACCTCCATCTACAAATCTAGATCGAAATCCAAGTGGATAGAAGGATTGTCCCCATATCTCTCCCTCAACCAGCTATTATATGTTTCCTAAAAATTAAAAAAAAAATCATTAAATTCAATTCAAGAAAATAATAACATGCAAAAGAAAATGGTTGAATGAACATACCACAAAATGTTGAGTGCGGTTATCGACAAACTGTCACACCAACTTTTGGCAGTCTTGACTCTACTACATGTGCGTCTCTACAAACAACTTTATTGGGCTCGACTCATATCCAAAAGATGTAGTCTTTTAGAAAAAAAAAAGTTACAAGTTAAATATATTTATAAATAACAACAAATTAAAACTGACCCATTAAGCAAGCCTTTATTTATCATCACAACACACCTAAGTCAGTAATTCAAAATAAGTTTAATCAATTTACAAACAAATATAATTTTACACAATCTAAAACAAATTAACCATAACAAGCATAAAATTGTAAATCCATACTACAAGTTTGTTTAAGAAAAAATAATAAAACAAGTAAACACCAAAATAAAATACATATACTAAAAAAACACTTAATAATAATAAAATTGATATTTTAATGTTTAGATTAAAAAAGGTAGACTTACTGACTAAAAATATAAAAAATCCATAATAAATCAGAACACGGATGTTGTGACTATAGAAGTTAAAGAAGGGTGATTGATTTGTGTTGAGATGATAGGGGATTTTTGGGGTGTGGTTGTTTGCAAGAGCAGGGGTTTGTTTTGTTGCAAGGGAGGGGTGGGTCGTTGCAGGCATATATTTCTGTCTGTCACTCCGTCGACAATTCTATTGGTGAAGTTGACACATCAATGTACGAAGATTCCGGTTTGAATCCCTTTGTAATTTTATTGGTAAAATCATCCACAAAAACTTTCACGCCAGTGCACTGTTTGTTTTTTACAATTCTTTATATTCTGTCTGGGATTCATTCAATATATACCGATAAAAACATTACATCGGTATGTACATATGGTTTTAGCAAGGGAAATAATTTGGTCAATAAATATCACTGTAATATACCGACATAAAAATTATGTTGGTAATTTTGTTTATATTCCTCAGTTTTCTGGTAATGATAGCTATTAGTAATTAATATTATAGCAATCATCATCCTTTTCAACAATAACAACAACAATGTTTTTCAATAATGAGACAAATTTTAAATTTTTAACTAAAATTTGTGAATAAGATTTCAAACTAAAACAACCAATCCCAAATTTGCTATCAAATAAAATTCAGTTAAAATTCAGTTAATCCCAAATTCAGTTATATAAATATTGATGCAGCGAGATACTTTGATGTATACAAGAAGGGGCGGAGCTAGAAAAAAAAAAACTAAGGGGGGCAAATTAAAAATTAAGAGAAATGAAGTTAAATTTTTTATTATTTTTATAATATTTACAGGGGAGGCGGCTGGGAAAAACATTTACTGCAGGGGCTGGGGCCTTGCCAGCCCCCGCCTCCGCCACTGTATACAAGAGTCTAAGTATTAGAAAACAAATTTTAAAAAAATAGAAGTGCTAGCATATTCATCCTTTCCTTCTCACTTCCGTGTTTCAAAACCCTTTGCCTTGCGATGGAGTTATGCTTTAAACGAGGGAATTAACAATAAAAAGTTTTTGAAAACGTTTTATTGTCCTAAAAAAATAATTAGGCTGACAAGTGATTTATTCACATTTGAGCATTTGTCAAGTTCAAGAGCACATACAACATTAAAAAAGGCAGGTAATACCCTATTATGATAAACAACATTTCATCTCTAGTGTCTTTTATGATAAGAAAACAAAGAAAAAATAAACAAAAAACTTAAACAATATAAATTAATCAATAATTACATTTATACAATTTATATAATCTTAGCATGACAGTATTCCAGATTAATGAATTTGATTAATAAATTAATCAATAAAATATCGATTAATCCAGCATATGCTGCAAACAAATGTTCACAAAAATATCTAATTTCTTTCACAAAAATGCAAATTTGGAATTTGTTTAAAAGAATACACACACACACACATCCTGGTCATAAAAAATGATAAATTTCTATTTAGTATGGAATAAATAATTTTCCTAATTAGATAGTTATTAATATTTAATATCATAGTAAGTATCACCATTTTTAAAAAATAATGAATTTTTATACAACAACAACAACAAACAAACAAACAAACAACAACAATAATAATTTTGCAATAATTAAACAAAAAAATTAAAATTTAAGCTAAAATTTATGAACAAGATTTACAACTAAAATAATCAGTACTAGATTTGCTATCAAATAAAATTAAATTATATTTATAAAAAAAAAACATTCATCATCTGGAATTAATTGTTAGTTACAAATAGAAAATAAAGAATTTTAAAACAATTTTTGATCGAATATTTTAGTTTGATTCTCTAAATAGTGTTTTATGAATGTATATACATGTATAGTGAAATATTATTTTAGTTTAATGTTTGTACTAGATTATTGACCTGTGTTGTGTCTTGTGCTGTAGGTCGGGTCAAATTTTTCTTGAATGTAAAAAAATTATTTAGATATTGCTAATATATTTTTTAGTGGAAAAGAAATTTAAACCGTGTGGAGTATTGATTCGATATGACTTGGTTGACTTTGAAGGTTCAAAAACAACCCAAACGACCAGTAAAAATATAATTTGATTCAAAATAAATTTCAAGATGACATATTTTTTTAATATTAAGATGACAACATATTATATTGACTCGAGTCAACTTAAATTAACATACCAAATCTGTGACATAGGTTATGAGATTATGACAACCCTACAGAAAACAAATCAAAACAAATTATAAAGTCTAATTTTCAATAAACACAATATTGAAGGATAAAATTAAAAATAAAATTAATTAAAAAAGGACTTCAAAAAACAATCTGAGTTACGTGTCAAACTTGCAACTCAGATCTTAAGATTGAGATAACCTCATAAAAAAATAAAAATAAATTATAAAGTTTAATCCCTAATCAGTACAATATTGAAAAGTGAGACTTAAAAATGAAATCAATTTTAAAAAAAAAAACATAAAAATAACCCAAGTCAATTTGTCAAACTCATGACTCAGGTCAAGAGCTCAAGATAACTATTGTTACTCAATTTTGGACCTCATGTGTTAGAGATGGTGTATACCTCTTTTGAACTGAGTGTAGGAGTTTAGCTCATGTTCGCCAGAAGATTGACAAAGCAAAGAGAAATATTTTTTTCGAAACCTTGTTTGAGCTGTTTTATGCTCTTTTTATCCTTCCCCTTTGTACCAAAACCATCACGTTTTCTTAGGTCGATTAGGAGTCTTCATAATGCTAAATTCATTCCTTCTTTATCTAGTCTTTAAGGTTGGATAAATCCCTCATAATTTGCACTAAAAAAATGGTTTTGTTGTTGTCGTAATTTTTTGTTCCAACTTAGGCTCTGATTTTGATTTAGTTTTGTATGATATTTGACCATCCTAGCTATATTCTGTCACTCATGACATGTTGAAAAATTAACCTACATCTTTATTAGGTCTTAGGAATCATTGTTCTTAGGGCAAATTCTGAGTCAGATTTGAATGCTTAGCATTGTCAGATCAAGAACTTTTTTGAACAAACATATTACTACCAGAATCTGTTCTCTAAAGTGATTTTATCTCACTTCGACTTCTTCATCAAAGTTGTAGTCCTAGACGCGTAGATAAATCTAGGATTTTTAATTGCTTGATTTTAATATCAGAAGCTCAAGATATTCCCGTTTGAATATCTAATGTGGAGGCAGAGAATTCTACCACGAGAAGGATTCTAACCCAAGTTTTGCATTAAAAAAACTTTATTTCTGTCATAATTTTTTTTGATTTCTTCTTAGATCATACTCTCAGTCATATCAGGATTCTCGATATTTGTCAGTTTTTGAATTAGATCAGGAGACCTTTTTGATTGACTAAATTACTGTCAGATTTTGTTCTTTAAAACAATTTTATCTCACTTCGACTCCTTCATCAAAGTTGTAGTCCTGGACGTGTAGGTAAATTTAGGCTTTTGAATCTCTTGATTTTGATATCAGAAGCTCAAGATATTTCTGTTTGAATAACTAATGTGAAAGTAGGGATTCCTGTCGTGAGAAGGATTTTGCTCGAGTTTGCAGGGACACAATCGCAAGATGCTTAAAGTTTGAAGACCAATTACAACCAATTTGAAGCCGTTTTTTGGACCAAGGACCAAATGGAAAAGGCACTAAAATAAGGAAGTTGATTGAAGATAAAATTAGAAGGAAGAAATTGAAGAACCGTATTTTTTTCTATAACAACTATCCCGGGAACAGCTGGCCTCATGTTCCCAGCTATAGAGGGAATGAAATCATTGGAAATCATCAGAATATGCTGGTTTCCTATCTTTTCTGGTTTCCTATCTTTTCTCACCCGTGATTACACCCTAGAGTTAATGTAAGATTTTGTTTCATAAGTGGAGCTGCATATAGGCTATATGTAAGCCTCCTCTACTGACCTGGAGAGGAAGAGGGGAGAGAGGGGTGAAAAATTGACTAGGGGGAATGAAATAAAAAAACCATCTTGTCTGCAACCGCCTTCCTCTCAAAAAAGAAAACAGAGGAGAAACCATGTTTTAGGATTTTGAACCATCAGTTTCTTCTCCCTGTACCCGGACCTATCTTCTCCAACCATCCTAGCCTCCCTCAGCAGCCCCGTTTGTTACTCAAACCAACAACCAATGTACACCCACACCATCTTCCCTAAACCATGACCACCATCTCCCTCGTAAGCACCAGCCCTCACTATTCTTTCTTATCGTGAGCATGCCAGCCATAACAGCAGTAACCATCTCTTCTCAATAGAGACAAGATAGACGCGAGTGAGAGGAAGGATGAATAGAAAATACAGAGGGAGAAATAAGGGAAGCATGGGAAAGCAAACCAGAGAAACAAACGGACGAAGAAAAGCATCACAAAGAGGTTAATTGTATAAATTATGGATAACAATAATACAACAACAATACCAACAACAATAGTAATAATAATAATAACAGCAATAATAATAATAATAATGTTAGTAGTAGTAGTAATAATAATAATAGTAGTAATAGTAGTGGTAGTAATAATAATAATAATAGAAGAAGAAAAAAAAAGAAGTTGATGAGAAATTTGAGATGGAAGATTAATGTAAGGATTAAATAATGATAACAATAAATGTCAAGGTTAGAGGATCCACT
>NW_011500019.1:107017-107291 GCF_000495115.2 Populus euphratica
TGTCTGCCCAAAACATCATTGATAACATCAAAATTGGAACCACTTGAAACATGAAAATTGTAAAAAATTGTCTCAGCCTTCTAGGAAAAAATAATAGAGATAATTTGGACTTCTAGAACTCCAGATATGGGCCAAACACTAAATAGCATTCGGGTTGTAGGACAGATTTGGACTTCTTCGTTGTTGCTACAATTTGGACTTAAAAAGGGCCTTTTAAAACCAGACCTCTACATAAAAGTTGTAGGCCTATGTCTTACCTTTCCATCCATATAAA
>NW_011500019.1:107584-108152 GCF_000495115.2 Populus euphratica
TATTGATACTTCAAGTGCAAAATGATGATATAAAACCTTGATAAAAAATAAATTTTTAAGTTCTAATCACACCCCCCCAACCAGCTTATTACTAGTCTCTAGTAATCAAACTGTTAAAATAGAAAAACAATTTGTTAACAATCTGCTCAATACCTCTTAAACAAGATATTAATAAACCTTTCTTTTATGCTCAATATATCAACACATAGTTATGAGGCTTTACTTGAAAGTAAGCAAAATTCTTGTTCTAATGTTTAAGGTTAACTTCCTTGGGTTGAGATTTTTTTTCTTTATTTTTTTTTAATATATATACAGGTAACTTAAAATACAATGCATCTTTAACCCATGTAATGAGCTTTCAATTAATGACTCCCGAACTAGTTGGTCTTAGGGCATTAGATGTTGAAAGACCCCTACAAGCTTAGTAACTCGGGTTACCGATACTGATACGTAGATAGTGCAATGTTTAATTCCCTTAAGCTTTTCTCCACAACTCATATAACAAGCGTTAAGTCAATAGCTCCCAAGTCAGTTGACTTTAAGGTATTAGGTGTTAAAACACCCCTTT
>NW_011500019.1:108904-109038 GCF_000495115.2 Populus euphratica
CATTTCTAAAGAATGACATTGTGCATTGCAAGTCCATCTGGCATATCGATGGCAAACTTTCAATCGTTTTTAATGACGTTTCTTTGTAAAAGTGCTTTTACCTGTTCTAGGCATGTGTGAAATGAAAGAATTGG
>NW_011500019.1:109091-118126 GCF_000495115.2 Populus euphratica
ATCCAGCAAATATCTTCAGGAATTCCATGGTTCATTAACAACCTCAATCTTGCACACCTAGCTCAGTAATTTTTTATAATCGCATTTTAAGGCCAAATAGAAAAATATATTTTTTTAATTTTTCAAGAGTGGTGTCCATTTTTTAAGATGAGAAGTGGAAAAGAGATGCAAAGAGAAGAGAAGGAACAAGGAATTGAACAAATATATACACAGATATTAGTTATCATGGGAAACTGAAAAAACCGACTTAAGAGTCATGGTGTACCGTTATCCGCCATGTAACCGGGGTGGGAGAGATTAGTAAACCAAGGTCATAAAAAAAAACACAAAAACAAAGTGAAAAAAAAAATAATAATCAACATTTATCTATAGGATCATTCAAGCCAGTAGATTTATTTTTACTAGGAAAATTATCAAAGTAAGCTTTCAAATGATGTCCATTTACCATAAAAACATTGTTATTTTTTGGATTCTCAATATCAAAGGCCCTATAAGGATACAAATGTTTTTCAATAAATGAACTGCTTCATCTTGATCTTAGCTATCTAAGGAATAAATAGAGTCGAGAATTATAAAACATAAAACAAAACTTTTTGACCAGTGTCAATTTTTTGACAATTTTCACAAGTTTTGCAGAATGCATGCGTGTCCTTGAACATGGTGGGCCAATAAAATTCATTTTGAAAATTTTTTGTAACTGTCTTTTTTAACGAGAAATGACTCCCATATACTTCAGAATGATAAAGTTTAATGACACTACTTACCTCATTGTCAGGAATGCATCTTTGAAATATTTGATCAAGACAATATTTGAATAAGTTAGGGTCATCATAATAAAAGTTTTGCACATCGCTCAAAAATTTTCTTTTGTCTTCTACACTTCAATAAGCTGGAAAAAATCCTAAAGTAAAAAAATTGAGATTTTTATCATACCAAGGCATTGGACTAAGAGAAAGTAAGGATTCATCAGGAAAGTAATCATCGATTGGTGTGATGTCAGATGTCTCAAATTTTATAGCCATGTTTTAGCTTTATATTTTAATGAAAAAAGAAAAAATTTTTAATCTAATGGTGTTTATACTATAATTTGAGTCACTGTAGATTTTACAAACCTCTTCAAATTTCTTTAAATGCAAATATGAATTTTCTAAATCTAAGCTATGAAAAGAAGATAAAAGTTGAATAATGTCTTCCTTAAAATTAAAATGAGATGCATTAGGAGGAAAAACTATGTATGATGGTGCACTTGTTCTTGTGGGATTCATGTGGTTTCTAAGTGTTCTAACACGGTTATTCTCATTATTCTCATTATAAAGTGATTGATTATCTTCTTTGGCCATATTTTCTAAAAATGATAAGGATACCCTACAAAGTCTATCGCTTAATATATATGACCACGCTCTCATGCACGTGTAGTTTGATTAAGACTTTACTTCTTGCAAGCAATAAGACTCTTGCACTATAAATACTGATCTTAGTATACAGAAAAGAAAAAAAGAGGAGGAGAGAGGACGATTAGAGAAAAACCCTAAAAGAATAAACCTCAAGATGAGGCCATTACATAAAAGAATAATTTTTATGCCTTGACCATAATTTTTATGCCCATTCTAATTTGATATTTGAACAAACGAACTTCTTTTTTTTATAACATGAAATTTCAAAAATATTTGGGCCTTCGTTGATTTATTTGTGGACACCTCGCACCTTTTTTTTTTCTTTGTGTTTGTATTTCTTGTAAATGTGCTCAATATATGGACTATTACTGTTAAACGCAAATATATCATGTAATTTTTTTACTTTCATCTAAAAAGGGAAAATAATAATAAAGGATAAACAAGGAAAAAAAGACATAAAAAGTTTCTTCTTTAAATTTATTTTGCAAAAATATTCACTGATGCCAAAGTCAAGAGTATCGTGTTTTTGGTTTTGTGCGATATTTACTAACACCAGAGTTGGAAATATTCGTAGGAATTGTTCACTGATGTTAGAGTCAAGAACATGAAAGGAAGAATAAAAAAGGAAAAAAGAGAACAAGTTCTTAGCAATTTTAGACAAAACCAGCAATGCAACCTACCCTAAGCAGGACGCTTAAGAGGTGATAGTATCTTCTATTTTATGTAACAAGTATTGTATCATAGAATCTCTATTGACCAGTTAGGGTTCATAGTGATCATAATACTAGGTGGTGACTCCTTGAACAAGATATTTTCCTCTAAAAAAACAAGATGCCAAATATCTGTTCTTTTTCCAATTGAGATAATTTTTAATTGGTCGCCGTGATGTCCAGGTGTGATAAATTAAAGGTATCTTATATTATTAGATAGTATAAAACATGTTTTAGTTAAGGAGTTATTGATACTTCAAGTGCAAAATGATGATATAAAACCTTGATAAAAATGCACTTTTAAGTATTAATTAGGAGGTCACCCATTACAACACGACCACTCTTTCTTTTTTCTATTTGGGTAGGTCACCCATTACAACTTGACCTTTCTCCATGCTTTTTTTATCTAGTTAGGTCACCTATTATAATGAGATCATTCCTTCACTTGGGTAGGTCACTCATTACAACTCGACTCCTCTTCCTTTTTCCTATTTTTTGGGTAGGTCACCAATTACAATTCGACCTTTCTCCATGTTTTTTATTTAGGTAGGTCACCCATTATAATGAGACCATTCTGCCATTTAGGTAGGTCACCCATTACAACACAACCACTCTTCCTTTTTTCCATTTAGGTAGGTCACCCCTTACAATTCGACCACTTTGAGAGTGCTTGGGCAGGTCACCCATGAAAATAGACTAGGGTAAGTGTGAGTGTGTGGGCAGGTCACCCGTGAAAATAGACCATCTTTTTAAAAAAAAAAACAAACAAAGGGTTTGAACACAGATTTTTGGTTCTGGTTAGAGTGGATTGGCGAAAGAAATTTCAGTTTAGCCCAACCACACTCGATTTTGGTTCTGGTTAAAGGCGATTGGCGAAAAGAATCTTAGTTTAGCCCAACCCTACATGATTTTTTATTCTAGTTAAAAGGGATTGGCGAAAGAAATTTCAGTTTAACCCAACCACACATAATGGATCTCAATTTAGTGCAACCACACACAGGACTTTGGGTCCGGTTGAAGTTTCAAGTCAACCAAATGTCAATAAGACCAGTTTCGAAAGACCAATTTTGTTTATCTTTAGAACACTTACTACGTAAAATCTTTGCTCTGTAAGCATTGTAAAAAGGAGGTAACTATTATAACCATTTTTTAGGTCCCCGTATAAAAAATAATAAAATACCAAAAAAAGCAAAAAAAAAATATTATCAAAAAATATAACAGTGAAAAAAAAGGATGCCATAGTGCCTGAAAAATGGTCAAAAATTGGTTGAGGATGTTCAAAATTGCAAAGATTAAAATTTGACAGTATTTTGTTGACTGATGAGAGCCTTGTTGATAAAGAAAATTCAATTTGAGGAAGTCCAAAATCAGATGTTTATAGACTCAATTAAATTTTAATGAAGGTTTAATTGAATTTATGGAGGTTTTAATTGCAAGAAAAATTGATTTTGGAGTTAATTTGGGCTTTAATTGGAAGAAATTAAAGTTCTAGTGTCAAATTATAATTTTTAGAAGTTAATATGGGTTTAATGGCCAATTAGGGATTTAATTAAAGAAATCTGAAACCAAGGATCAAAATGAAAAACATGCGTAAATAGAGGAGTTGCAATTAAAACTAGATCAGGGGCCAAGTTGAAAAAATTAGAAGTTTATTGCTCAATTGAGGGTCAAATTACACTAATTCAAGACCAAAGATCAAAGTGAATAATGCAACCAACTTCAGGGCCATTGTTAGATTTTTGGCAGGAATGTAATTGCATTGTTTTTTAAATCAAAATTGCAATTTAGGACTTGATTGAACAAATTACAAATTAAGGACCAATGTCAAATTTAACACATTTTGCTGCCTTTTTCTTTTAAATGAAACGGCGCCTTTTGTTCAAAACAACGTTGTTTCATGCACTGTTTATAAAAAGAAGAAGAAAAGGCTCAAAATGGTGCCGTTTTGAACAACACTATAACCTTTCTTCTTCCCCTGTACGTGCGAGGCAGGGGAAGAAGAAGATTTTTCTTCCCCATATTTTCACCGACTTTCTTCCTATAAAAAGCATCAAAAAGACGTCGACCAAAGACACCCACTTACCTAAAAGCTTTCCATATATTGGACGGGCGGCAGCACAGTGGCCGCCCCAACCACGTCCCTCCCTTATTTTTCTCCTATAAAAACAAGGGAAGGGGAGAGAGAAAGGAGGGGAATGAGAGAGAGAGAACATAATAGAGGGGAGAGAGAAGAGAGAAGAGAAGAGAAAGAAGAGAAAGAAGAGAAGAAGGAAAAAAAAGACAGAGAAGAGCACGAAAAAACAAAGGAAGAAGGAGGAAAAGAACCATTGGCTATTGTGCCTCCGCTGCCAGCAGCACTGCCTTGATGCCACAGTAGGTAACCTTTTGCTGCCTCGTCTCTTTCTCCTTTTGCTCAGTCGCTATCTGTATTTGCATGCAGAACATGAATTAATTCATGTTCTACAGCAAATGGAGGGTTGGTCACTATGTTTAGACATAGTAACCAGCCCATTTGGTTTTAGTTCGGGTCTGGCTTAGCCCACTAATATAAGTCGGGTCTGGCCCATTTCAAAAAAATTCAAAATTTTATTTTTTTCATTCAGAATTTTACAATTTTTCAGCGTAGTTTCTTTTATCCATTTTGGTTAATATCGGTCAATATTTTACATCGTAAAAATACAAATCTGGTATTAACATACCCGAGTTTGTAAAAAAAACTTCCAAAAATACAAAAAAAATTGAAAAAAGAGAAAAAATATTTGTGTGCATACGACCAAATGTCTCATAGCTAAAAATATCATATTGTGTTTTTCATACACTAAAAAAAAAAAAGTTTTTAGCATGCATTTTGGCTTTAGTAACCAGTTTATTAAAGTCAAGAGAACATTGACCATAATTTTAAAAACAACAAAATTTTTATTTTGTTTTGTTTTAGTATCAGGAATTACAAATTTATACGTATAACTTATTCCTGATATTAAAAAAGGATATTTTTGACAACATAGAACAGTTAGGTTTTACTCCATTAAGATAAGAACCTCATTACAGAGGAAGGCTTTTCTTAAATCTTAGACAGATAGGACCAACAACTAGAAAAGGCAATAAAATCTTAGATTTTGATCAGACAAATAAAACAATACAACTTACCTTAGGTAGGGCATAGTTGGGGTGCTAATACCTTCCCTTTACGTAACCAATCTCCGTACCCGATCTCTAAAACCAATTATGGTTCCTAGTGACCAGAATACTAGGTGGCGACTCCCATTCAAATTTTACACCGATAAAAAACAAGAATTCTTTGTCTCTCCACATTTGCCAGAGATAAACCATACACCATTTTCCTTGAGGGTGAATGATCGCCGCAACGCCGCACACATGCGACATTTCATATAATAATAATAATAATAATTTTGAAATAATTAAAAAAAATTAAAATTTTAGCTAAAATTTATGAACATGATTTACACCAAAAATAATCATTTCTAGATTTGCTATCAAATAAAACTCAGTGGTATTTTTTTAAGAAATACTCATTTTTGGAATAAATTGTTAGTTACAAATAGAATACAAAGAATTTTAAAACAATCTATCATCGAATTTTTTAGTTTGATTTATAAATGTATGTACATGTATAGTGAAATATTATTTTAGTGTAGTATGTGTTTTTTATTAACTTTCTTAAGTCCAGAAAGTATTGATGTAGGGATAGACTTTGATATATATACGAGTGTTAAAGAATCAACATTCTCTGCTTATTAGAAAGGGAAAAAAGATTAAAAAAAATGCTAACATAATCACATTTCTTTTTCCTTTTCACTTTTGTGTTATGCTTTACACGAGGAATTAAACTGAAAATTTTTATTATCCTTAAAAAACAATGAGGGAGGCAAGTTAGGTTATTCATATGAGCATTTCTCACGCTCAAGAGCGTATACAAATTCAAAAAGGAGGAAGGTAACATCAAAATGACAGGTGGTCTAGGAACTGGCTCCATTTCAGCCAAAAATAAAGCTTTGATCTTTAAATGGTTATGGAGATACGGCAACATAGATATTGGTTATCATATAATATACCTATATAGAAAATATTGTATACAAAAATTATTGTAGTCATATTCTTGGGTGATTATCTCCACTATTATTATTATATATTGACCTACACGTATATTTAGAAAAGATTGGCTAATCAATAGATCAAACCTCCTAATTATTCTCAACTTGATACCAGAGCCTTTTGTTATCAAAACTGTTCTCCCCCTCTCCCCACCGGCAGTCAGCCTCCTTTCTCTCTCTCGCAAATGGACTTTGCTGCTGCTGGCACTTTCTCCCTCCACCAAACTGGCGGTGCAGCCCAGCCGACCAGCCACTCAGAAGCTATTGTCACCGGTTCCTTCTACCAACAGCAGCAGCCCCAACTTGCAGTGTAGACCTATGGTTCCTTCTCCCATGTTTCTATCATCCCTCTTCATATTATGGGGACAACAACTTCTTCTATCATTGTGTTGTCCAACACTCATTAAGTGGTCTCATTGAAACTTATAATTACCAACTATCTTTATTGGTGAGAAAGCATTTGCTTCTCCGTCGAATTCCCGTATTATGCAACTCCATGGATCCTTTTAAGATCTTTAGCAAGGAAATGCTTCAGTTACTACATACATATAACATGCCAAGTCATTATTTGATGAATTAGTTGTTGTTGGCCAACCTTTTTTTCTTGAAGACTTTAACCTCTATATATTTTGTGGTCTTCACAGTGAGTTTAAATACTTGGTCACTAATCTCGTAACTAAGGCCAAACCATTGTCATACGTTGATCTTCACAGCTATTTTCTTACTCATGAGTTTCTGCTCAATTATTCTCAACTTTTGGTATATGGAAAAATTTGGTCTCTAATATTTATATGCATAAATCATCTTTTAATATACCTCTTAGGATGGTTAACTCAAGGGAGTAGTTCTTAGTGTAACATTGTCGATGCTTGTGCCAAGGAGGAGGAAATTCAGAATATTGTTAAGAATGAAATTTGTGTTGTAGTGGGCAATGAATGTGATACCAGCTTCTGGAATGATCTATGGCTTGGTAATTCTAGGTTGGCAGAGCAATTCCCAAGACTTCTTAATCTTTCACAAGATAAAGCTTCTTCTATCGCTAATATGGGAATATGGGATGGTTTGAATTGGATAGGGAACTTCAAGTGTAGAAGATCTCTTAGACTCACGGAGATTAATTTATTCATCTCCCTCTTTCTTCTTTGGAAACAGGATCTGTGGAGCATCTTCTCATCCACCGTCAAAAACACTGGACGCTCTTGGTGTTGCTCAAGAAATTTTCCTGACCTTTTTCAGCAATGGGAAGTCCTTGTTGAAGGAAAATTCCAAAGGAAGGCATGGTTTATGTTTTTTCTTACCATCAGCTATGGCTCACTAGGAAGTGAATTGATCTTCAAAATAAAATTCCAGATTAAAGCTTTAGATTCTGACTTCCCATATTGTGCTCTTGATCTACTTTTATCTGGTGATGGTTTGAAAAAACTGGTCAAATATTAAGAAAATTAGTTCAGTTGTTTGTTGGTCCCCCGAGGAACATGTTCTTCGGAATCAATGTGGGGTGGTGCTAGGGGTTTTCTCTATTCCAATGGGAAATAAATAATCATATGAGGCTGAATTGATTGCAGCAATTAAAGCTCTGGAATTATCATCATATAGGCAGGACTTTGTTGGGAGGTATTTTGTTATTGAAGCAGACTCTGCAAATGTGGTTCAATGGATGACTGAACCCATTATCAGGTCGTGCGTGGCGCTTTAATGATCTTTTCATCCTAGCAGGTAGATTTTTATCTTGCTTGGGTCCAGTATCCTTCACTCGTACGTACGTACACCAAGGGAGATTAATCACTGTGCATATGTTCTTGCTATAAAGGAGTCCGTAGAGTAGAAGAGTTTGTGGCATTGCTATGAAAATCTCTAATTCAGATATATTATCTATGGTTAGATAAAGATGCACAGATAGAATGCAACAAAAAAAAAATGAAATTAAATATGCGAAAGAAATGAAAAAGAAAAAGAAGGAGGGCCAATTTGTTAACTTTTGGTACCGTAAGTACAACTCAATCATAATTATCCCACATGCGGTTGTTTAATTCTGATTCTCTACATTGGCTTTTTTTATGACAGTGATTGTTTTTGTGGTTAAAACGTGATTTTAATGAATTTTTTTTTGTATTTTCTTTTATTCTACAGGTAATATAATAAAATTGAGATATGGAAATTCAGATGTATTTTTTAGAAAATCCTTATTGTCTTTTTATTAAATTGTGATGTCATATGGTCAGAAATCATGTGGTTGGTAGCCAAATCAGTTGACAATTTATTTTTTTATTGTAATTGAAGCACATGATCACAAGACTTGTGGTAAAAACCTCTGACACTATTTATTTCATTTTCCTATTAATGACTAAAATTTAGTAACACAAATACTAGTTGGGACAGAGTGCAATTTGCTTTGAGGGTTTGTTTATAATTCAAGATTGTAAAGTGGTTGTTTTGTAATTAAAAAATGTTATTGGAATTTTTTATTCTAAATTAATTTTTTATGGTTTTATATTTTTTTAATATGTTGACATTAAACATGAATTTTAAATATATTATTAAAATAATAAATAAATATTAATTTAAAAATAAAAACAAAAATTCTATCCTAGAGTCTTCTTTTCCGCGGATGACGAGGTCTTGAGCAATGCGAAACACGCTGGACTTGGGCTCTATGGACAAAAAATGCAGAGGGGAAGGGACAGCACCGAAACCAGTGAAAGGAAAGAGAAAAGGACCAGATTTGTGTTCTTCGTCTTTCGCTCTTATTTTTGTCCAAGTGCATTCATACCAAGGTTGTTAAAATCATGATTTTGACACGGCACGGAACATGCAAACCA
>NW_011500019.1:123215-145469 GCF_000495115.2 Populus euphratica
ATATTAAAAAATTATTTTTAAATTTTTAAAAATTATATTTAATATCACCATATCTAAATACATAAAAAAATATTAATTTAAAATATCAAAATTAAAAAATTAAAATTTTTAAAATACTAATTGCTGCTGCTCTTGAACATAAAGACACTCATAATGATTGTCCTCGCTTGTCTTCCCCGAGGTCAATTTCTCTGCCCCACTTGCATCTTCTGTCTTCACTCGTTTTCCTTATGGTTAGAGCTGTACCACAATCTTTTTATCTTCAAGTCTTAAAAAATAAAACGCTGACATAGACAACCTACCGTGGTATAAGGTAGTGTAGACTAGCAAGATGGGATGGTTGAAATTTCCTTTCTCTTGGCGTTGGAGCAAATTTAATTGTGTTTCTTGTATCACCTGTGGCTTTGAATTTGTATCCTCTCAGAGTTATGCAATTAACATCTGATTTTATGGATGTTGAAGGTTTTATTGGGCGTAGTAAAAATGCTTATCACAGGCACATATGCAATTCTAGAACCTTCTTTGGAGCTTGCTGTGAGCACTTGTTTTATTGGTTTGAGCTTCTTTTTCTTTGTGTATTTAGTGTTTCGGATCATTTACAAGGATTTAAAAGGTCAGATTGTCCCTTGCTCAGATTTTTGCAATTAAGATCTGATTTTATGGATGCTGAAGGGTTTTTTGGGCGTACTAATTAAGAATGCAGTAATTTTATTTTTTTTTGGTTGTGGTAAAGTGCATTTATCGCAGGCACATATGCAATTCTAGAACCTTCATTGGAGCTTGCCATCAGTGTATAAGATCATTACGTGATCTCATCTAAGTCCAAGGACTGGGCGTTAAGTTGGAAAATTGGCAAGATCCTCTCTAATATTGAACCCTTTTTCTTATATAAGTTTCATATATATAATATAATTTTTAGGATCCCCAGACAGCTAGATGGAGCACTGCAATTTCTTGATATTACAATTAAAATGAACAAAACAACAATTTCATCAACATTTCCAGTATGCGGAACAAGAAATGCTGTAATTATGAAGCATTTTTCTCATCAGTACCTACACTCCACCAATATACAATTTACTCTTCCAAGATACATGGAAGTTGTCAACAACATGTTTATAGGAGGAGGCGATAGGCCTCAAACTCGGATCAAAGGGTGCCTAGCCTGCGCCAAGTAAGCCAACGTGAAAAACTCGAGGTGCATATGCACCAACGATGAGAAATTCTTAAAATTGGCAATAAAAATTTATGATAGATATAAATTAGAGAAAAAATATGTGACCGCTAGATGCATAATATTAAAGTGACTTATTATGTGTGATATGATAATCAGTTTAATAACCTAAGTTCAAATGTTAAACAAATTCCGAGAGTTTTAATTAAAAAACAATTAAAATATCAACAATTAAAAAGGAACTATTAGGTGCATCAAATAAATAAAAACCTCCAAATAACTAGAAACGGTTAATGTTAACCCTATTTATGACATTGATGCACACCAGCCGCTCCTTTAAGTCTTGCCTTGGATCCAAAGTCCAAAATTTAAATTTGACTGGCAACCTTCGTGGAAAGTTCAATTTTTGAAGTAGCTTTTCTGCTCGGTCTGTTTTGGATTCTTCGTCTTTGTTGGAGTATCTTATAGTTATTTTTTAAAATAATTTTATATTAAAAAATTATTTTTAAATTTTTAAAAATTATATTTAATATCACCATATCTAAATACATAAAAAAATATTAATTTAAAATATCAAAATTAAAAAATTAAAATTTTTAAAATACTAATTGCTGCTGCTCTTGAACATAAAGACACTCATAATGATTGTCCTCGCTTGTCTTCCCCGAGGTCAATTTCTCTGCCCCACTTGCATCTTCTGTCTTCACTCGTTTTCCTTATGGTTAGAGCTGTACCACAATCTTTTTATCTTCAAGTCTTAAAAAATAAAACGCTGACATAGACAACCTACCGTGGTATAAGGTAGTGTAGACTAGCAAGATGGGATGGTTGAAATTTCCTTTCTCTTGGCGTTGGAGCAAATTTAATTGTGTTTCTTGTATCACCTGTGGCTTTGAATTTGTATCCTCTCAGAGTTATGCAATTAACATCTGATTTTATGGATGTTGAAGGTTTTATTGGGCGTAGTAAAAATGCTTATCACAGGCACATATGCAATTCTAGAACCTTCTTTGGAGCTTGCTGTGAGCACTTGTTTTATTGGTTTGAGCTTCTTTTTCTTTGTGTATTTAGTGTTTCGGATCATTTACAAGGATTTAAAAGGTCAGATTGTCCCTTGCTCAGATTTTTGCAATTAAGATCTGATTTTATGGATGCTGAAGGTTTTATTGGGCGTACTAAGAATGCTGATTTTTTTCGTCTCTCAATTGTGGAGAACAGAGAAGGTGGTCGTTTTCGTCTGTTTAGGCTATCAAAGATTAAAAGCAAGAAGGATACAGCACAATCAGTCACGTGAACCACAGGACATAAAAAAAGCTTCGTAAAAGACCACTTAAAAAAACAAAGTTTTTTTTTTAACCAAACAAAAAAATAATTTTATTATGATAATACTAAAAGTAATATTTTTTTAAAATAAAAAAAATATTTTTAAATTATTTTAAAAAAAAAACAATATTTAACCCTCTCAAATACCCCTTTATCCAGGGAGGCAACAAATCACAGAAATCAGCAGCTTGGGATCAGTTGAGGAGTGGAACCTTAATTTGTTTGCATTTCATTTAGTAAGTTTTTCTAAGCTACTAAATAGTATGGATCCCTTTGAGAATGATCAAACCTACCTCGATCACTTATTGACTCCAGACGAGAACACCATTCTTCATGTCTACTTGAAAAACCAAAGCAGTGAACCGGAATTCACTGATTTTGTTGATATAATTCTAGAAAGGTGTCCACCACTATTATTTTTCAAAATGTTTTTTAAAAACCAAATCAAATTTATTTTTTTATTAGTGTTTTTCAATAGTTTTGATGTATTAAGTTTAAAAATAAAAAAACAAAAAAAATTATCTTAATACATTTTTAAATAAAAAATATTTTTTAAAAATAAAATAAATTATAATTTCAAATGTTCGCTCCTAAATCTCGTGCAATTTGTCTAGTACCTAGTTAACGTGGAGCCAAAGTTTTTTAAACATGGGAGAAAATTACTAATAAATATGATGTGATGTAGATATGTATTAGAAATCAATTCAAAACATATATAATAATTTATATCAAGTAAAATTAATTTACAAATACTTTAAAATAAAAAAATTTACATTATAATTATTCTTTTCGAGTTTTTATATTTTGAAATTGCTTCATAAAACTTATATAATTATATGTATATAATAAGTAAGTTAATTAAATTGTACTTAATAATTTCTAGATATTTAATTTAGGAACAATGCCTAGTATCTGTGTAGGAGGAACAACGCTTGAAAAACATGTTTTTTATTTGATATTTTACTTATAAACAAATCATATAAAAATATTAAATTTCAATAAACTACTCTACCAATGCAAGAGATGTCAAGAATAGTGGTTTTGTATAAATATTAATTTATTCCTTTATAATAAGAAAAGAAACATTTAATTGATTAAATTAATAGATTTAAATATTTATTTTGAACATATTCATATCAAAACCTTTAAATTATCATAAACCTTAATATTTTTAATAACTAATTATAAAAGAATAAAATTAAAATTAGATCATAAATCAAATAAAAAATATGACAGAACTTTACCTAAAGTATAAAGCAAAAGGCAAAAAAAGTTAATTACTTAACTTTAGTTGAAGAAACATTTGTGTATTGGAGAGAGCCAAGGAACAATCCAGACACATATGTTGCTACTTATTTTTGGACCCCATATGCTGGAGATGATGTATACCTCTTTTGAATCGAGTGCAGGAGTGTAGCTCATATTTGGTGCAAGACTGATAAAAGCAGAGAAGACATAAATATTTTTTGAACCCTATTTGAGTTGTTTTCTACTTTCTTTATCATCCCCCTTTACTGCCAAAATCATCAAGTTTTCTTCAATTGATTAGGAGTCTTCATAATACTAAATTTATTCCTTCTTTATCTTGTTTTTAAGGTTGAATAAATCCCTTAAAATTTGCACTAAAAAAGTTAATTTTGCTGTTGTCACAATTTTTTGTTCCAACTAAGGCTCTGATTCTGGCTTGGTTTTGCACGATTTCTAACCATCCTAGTTATATTCTGTCACTTATGATATGTTGAATAAATGACCTACATCTTTATTGGGTCATAGGGCTCACTATTCTTATGGCAGACTCTCAGTCATATTTGGATGTTTGGCATTGTCAGTTTCATGAATCAGATCAAGAAACCTTTTTTCACCAACCAGATTACGACCAGAAATGATGTTCTTCAAAACAAATTTATCTCACTTTAAACTCTCATGAAAGTTGTAGACTTGTATGCGTAGATGCATTTAGGTTTTTGAATCTCCTAATTTTGATATCAGAAGCTCAAGATATTCTCATGAGAATATCTAATGAGAAAGTAGAGAATTCTGCCGCGAGAAGGATTCTAACCTGAGTATTTTACTAAAGACTTTGCTTCCGTCATAATTTTGTTATTCACTATCATGAGGTCAAACCCTCAGTTAGATTAGGGATGCTCGATATTGGTAGTTTCCAAATCAGATTAGGAAATCCTTTTGACCAACCAGGTTGCGGTTAGATTTTACTCTTCAAGATGAATTTATCTCATTTTTTTATCTTTCATGAAAGTTGTAGCTCTATAATTATACATGAATTTAGTCTTTTGAATCACTTGATTTTGATATCAAAAGCTCGTGATATTCCCATTTAAATATCTAACATGAAAGTAGAGAATTTTACCGCGAGAAGGATTATGGCCCGAGTTTTGCACTAAAAACTCTACTTTTGCCACAATTTTGTTGGTCGTTGTTCTTAGGTTATACTTTCAATCATATCGGGATGCTCAACATTGTCAGTTTCTAAATTATATCATGAGATCCTTTTTTACCAACCAGATTGTTGTCAGATTCTAATATCTAAAAAGATTTTATCTCACTTCAAATCCTTTATCAAAGTTGTATTCCTAGACCCGTAGATGAATTTGAGCTTTTGAATTAATTGATTTAGATATCAAAAACTAAAGATATTCTCGTTTGAATATCTAATGTGAAAGTAAAAAATCATGTCACGAAATGGTTTCCAGCTGAGTTTTGTTGTAATTCTATTCTTCAAAACGATTTTATCTCACTTTAAATTCTTTAGGGAAGTTTTAGTCTTTTACGTGCTGATGAACTTAGGCTTTTGAATTCCTTGATTTCGATATCATAAGCTCATTATATTCCTATTTGAACATTTAGTGGAAAAGTAGAGAATATTATTGCAAAAAGGATTCCAGCCCAAGTTTTTCAAGTCTTGATTTGAGGGACTAGATTTAAATGTTTTAAAGATTTATCAGATTTATTTCAAACTTTAGAAAGTGAATCGGTTTCATTTGATATTCAATGATAAATTTGGAAAGAAGTTCAATTAAACAAAAAGACACAAAAAATAACTTGAGTTAACTCAACATTAATTCATTGAACACAATCAGGTCATGAGACTGAATTAATCTAATAGAGAGCAAATAAAACATATCATAAAGCCCAATTCTCAATTAAACTAATATTGAATGATAAAATTAAAAAAAAAATAAGATGGAATAAAAACTCAGCCAACTAGGTTAATCCGCCAAACCTGCAATCCATGTCATAAGAGTAAGATAATCCAATAAAAGAAACTAATATTAAAAGTGTTGTAACCCATTTTTGGGTCCCCACATAAAAATAAAAAAAATATAAATATATAACCAGAAGAAATTAGAAAAATAATAGGAGGCTAGAGCGGTCAAAAAATGGTTAGAAAAATTGATTAAGGAGAATAAAAATACAAAGATTGAAATTTTGATAGTATATTCTTGAATGATGAGAGCCCTGTTGGAAAAGAAAATTTAAATTTAAGGAGAAAAGTCCAAAATTGGATGTTTATGTACTTAATTGGATTTTATTGAAGGTTTAATTGAATTTATAAAGGGTTTGATTGCAAGAAAAATGGATTTTTAAGTTAATTTGGGCTTTAATTGGAAGAAATTAAAGTTCTGGGTCAGATTATAATTTTTTAGAGTTGATTTGGTCAAAACAGGGGCTGAAATACATAAATATTAAGTTTAATGGCCAATTAAAGACTTAATTGAGGAAATCCGAAACCAAGAACCAAAATGGAAAAGACGTGTAAATAGAGAGGCTGTAATAAACCAAATCAGGGGCTAAATTGAAGAAATTAAATGTTTATTGATCAATTGTAGGTTAAATTGCATAAATCAGAGAACAGGGACCAAAGTGAAAAGGGCAGCCAACTATGGGGCTGCCGATTGAAGTTGGCAGGGATGCAATTGAATTAATTCTTAAAATCAAAATTACATTTGAGGATTTAATAAAACAAAAGATAAATTGAAGGCTAATTTGAAAATTAACGCGTTTCAGCACCTTTTTTATTTAAATGAAATGATGTGTTTTGTCCAAAACGATGTTGTTTCATGTTTAAAAAAAAGAAAAAAAAAAAGAACAAAACGATGATGTTTTGAACGTCACTGTTCCTCTTTCTTCTTCCCCTGGACGTTTAGCAGGGGAAGGAAGAAAATTTGTCTTTTTCTTTTGTAATTTTGCTGCCTCTCTCTTCCCACATGCTTTGCCAAGACCCGTAGCCCCACGCCTTTTGATAATGAGAAACTAGAGGAGCCGCACCTTGCCAGCCGCGCCCCTTGGCCAACCAACCAGTGCTGCCCTACTCCCCATGCACAACAATAAAGAACCCCGCTCCCTTGGCTCTATAAATAGCATCCAACGCCAGCACAGGGGGTAGAGGAGGAACTGAGAAGAGAAAGAGGGAACAGAGAGAAGAGAAGAAAAAAAAAAGGAGGAACCAAAAAGAGAAAGAGGGAACGGAGAGAACGAACCGAAGAGAGAAAAAAGGAACCGAAATATAGGGAGGGGAAGGAAAAGCTTGAAACATGGTAGGAAATTTAAAAACAAACCGAAAAGGATAAAGGAAAACCATTGAAAAACAAAAGAAAAAGAAAGGAAACGGAGGAGAAGGGAAGAGCAGTAACCTCTCCGCCGCTTGAAACAGTAGCATTGCTTGGGAGTCACCATCCATGAGCCACAACACTGCCACCGGCCTTCACCGCAGCACTGCCAGCGAAGCAATTAGTCGACGTTCGTGATCCACAACACCGCCACCGCCTCCTCCACGCCAGGTATACTCTTCTTCCCCCCTCATTTCTTTTGTTACTTGTGTTTCCTCCTACATGTAAGAGGATGGGAAGGGGAAAATAATTCCTCCCCATTGGTTTTTTTATGCTAGGCTAGGCTGGTTCTAACCCATCACTGATGGGTTTCCTTCGTTGGGTTAGGCTGGTTCTGGCCCAGCCCTGATGTTTTGTGGGCCAGACTGATTCTGGCCCAGCTTTGCTTTTTGGGCCGGGTCTGGCCCAAACTAAAAAGAAAGAGAACTATTGGGCCGAGATCGGCTCAACCATTTTGGGGCTGAGTCCGACCCAGTTATTTTGGCTGGCCCAGTCTAGCCCACCTAATATTATATATTATATATTATGCTATTTTTGTATTATTTATATATATAGACATATAAAAAAATTAAAGGAAAAAATTTCTGAAAAATTCTTTAAAAAATTTTGTTGATTTTCTTGCATATTTTTATCAAAATTGTTTAATACTAGTTTGTATTTGTATATTGTAAGGATATAAATCTAGTATTAAAATACTCGGTTTTCATCAAGACATCAAAAAATAAAATAAAAAAATATTTTATTTTCATGCATACGGCCTAGTCTCTCCAAAATAAAAGAAAAAAATCATCACATCATATTTTTATACAACAAAGGAAATTTTAAAAAATATATATGTATTAGCATGCACTTTGGTTTTACAACAAATTTATTTTAGCCATGAGAACTAGGTCAATATTTCAAAGATTTTAAAAAAATCTTTTTGTCTTCTTTTAGTATCTGAGATTACAAATTTATACGTAAAACGTATTCCTGATATTAAAAATATAGTTTTCATATAGACGGTAGAACAATTAAATTTTTTTACCCAATAAGATAAAGATCTTCTTATTGAGGAGGACTTTTCCTATACCATAGAGAGACTACTAACTAGAAATAAGATAACATTTTAGCTTTTTATCAAACAATTAAACAATACAACTTATCTTAGTAAGGCGTATTTGAAGTGCTAATATCTTTTTTTTATAGAATCAGTCCTCGTATCCAATCTCTGAAACTAATTAAAGTTTCTAGTGATCAAAATATTAGGTGAAGATTTCCATTCTATTTTCTAATGATAAAAAGATAAAAATTTCTTTTCTCCCCTAATATGAGATACAATTATTTACATTTTACATTGAAATTGAAATGGAATATTTGCTACTTCACTACGCTGCCTATAACATCTGTTGTCCTCGAGTAGTGCAAGTATTACTAGAATATGATGCGTCCGCTGCCTACATTGCTGAAACAGGGAAGAAGTCATGAATAACTTAACAATCTATTTTTATTTGGAATGAAGTCATTTTATTGATTTTGTTAAGTTTTTCATCTACAATAACAGATTATGCATATGAATCACATGTAACTCCGTAGCAAGGCAAAAGACATTTTAAGCACACAGTGGCATTTTAAGAGAAGGCAGCTTTCCTTTTATGGCAGGTTGAGGTGGTTCCAAGCTCAAAGAATTGAAACACACAATGCTATAAAATTTGATCCATATGTGGTCTGCTGAGGAAAGAAAGGGCTAGAATAATTGCATGATGATCTACAATGAGTGAAAAAATTGAGGTTTTCAGTGCCATATCTTATTTGATTTTATATATTTATTTAGCCTTTTTTCTTTCAAAGTTGGATGATCTATTACAATAAATTCAGAGGTAATTCAGCCGAGTATATTCTTAAATTCAAAGTGGCAGAAAAATCTGCACCAAAAATCGATACTTGCTGTATATTCATAAAACAGTTCCTTTAGTTCTTGCCTTGGATCCAAGTCTAAAATTTAAATGTGGCTGACAACCTTCGTGGAAACTTTTTTTTTTTCGGCTTTGTTTCTTTTTAAATTTTAAAAATATTTTTTAAAAATAAAGACAACCTTCGTGGAAACTTTTTTTTTTTTATCGGCTTTGTTTTTTTTTAAATTTTAAAAATATAAAAATATTTTTTAAAAATAAAAAATTTAATTTTAAATTAATATTTTTTTTTATTTTTAGATATTTTTATTTTAATATAAAAATAATTTTAAAAAATAAAAAGATTTATTTTAATATATTTCGAGTAAAAAATTCATACTCATTATTCTGATTGTCCTAGCTTGTCTTCGGCGTGGTCAATTTCTCTGCCCCACTTGCCTCTTTTCTGTCTTCAGCATATTTCGAGTAAAATTGGATGTTTTTCTTATGGTTAGAGCTGGGTTTTTGATGTGAAACATGTTTTTAAATTTTTTTTAGTTTGAAATTAAATTATATTTAATATTTTTAAATTATTTTGATATATTAATATTAAAATTAAAAAATTTAAAATAAAAAAATTTAAAATATTTTTAAACAAATAATTTTTTAAAAAATAATTTTTATCACATTCTCATATATGTCTTTAAAACTATATTATATTCAATAATTCTAGAAAATATATTTTCATTGTTTTTATATATTTTTAAAAGTGTTTTTTAAAAATAAATTAAATTTATATGTATTTTAGTGTTTTTCAATAGTTTTGATATATTAATTTTAAAAATAAAAAAATTTTAAAAATATTATTTTAATATATTAAAAAAAACATTTAAAAAAAAAACCATATATATCAATCATTCACAAGGTCTCATCCAATTTTGTTTAGTAGCTAATTAATGCAGTAACTTGTAATAGTACAACCTCGAAAGTCGAAACACTTCAAAATTAAAATACATTGTTACAGTTGGTATAATTAAGGTGGTGACAGTGTAGACTAGGAAGAAGGGGTGGTGGATATTTCCTTTCTCTTGGCGTTGGGGCACATTTGATTCTGTTTCTTGTGTCACCTTGTCTTTGAATTTGTATCTTCTTGCTCACAACGTAAAAATGTTTTTGAATTTTTTTTTTTAAATTAATTTGTTTTTTTATTTTTAAATAATTTTAATGTAATGATATAAAAATAATTTTAAAAAACAAATAATTATTTTTGTAATATATTTCCAAATAAATAACATTTAAAAATCGAACCTCAATAAATATCCTGTCCATCTCCAGAGAAGCAACAGACCAAATAAAGCAGCAGCTTGTGATCAGTTGAGGAGTGTAACCGCTAACCTTTGAGCCACAGCGATTTCTCCTCCCCTTTATTTGTTTACATTTCATTTTGTGAGTTCTCTAAGCTACAAAATGGATTCTTCTGAGAAAATGAATAGCATCGATCCCTATATGGATCCTGTCTTGTGCAAAGCTGCGGAAGAAGGCAATATCGATCCCTTTGAGAAAATGCATAGCCTCAATCAGGTATTGACTCCACGACGAGAACACCATTCTTCATGTCTACTTAGGAAACCAAAGCAGTGAACCGGAATCCACTGATTTTGTTGATAAAATTCTTGAAATGTGTCCACCACTGTTATTCCAAGCCAATAAGAAAGGTGAAATCCCACTCCATTTGGCAGCAAGATATGGCCATTCCAGTGTGGTAAAGGTCCTCATTGACCGCGCAAGAGCTCTACCCACTGATCCAGAGAGCGGAGTAACAGAAGCAAAAAAGATGTTGAGGATGACCAATGAAGAGCAAGATACAGCGTTGCACGAGGCAGCTCGACATAGGCGGCGCCATGTGGTGGAAATATTGACTAAAGAGGACCCTGAGTTTTCATATTCCGCCAATGTTCATGGAGAAACTCCACTTTATATTGCTGCTTCCATTTTCCCGTGGTGGAGAATCCAAGAACACGGAAAGGTAGTCGATGGAATCTTAGGAAATTGCATTTCAGTGGACTATGGCGGCCCTAATGGTAGAACTACTCTACACGCTGCAAGCGCGTCGGGAGATCATGGTAGAATTTTGTGCTCAAGTCTGGAGAATTAAATAATTTATATATAATAGTGTAAACTATAATTTAAAATCCACGTATATTTGATTTTATATATCCGTGTTTGCTTCATAATTAGCTTTTATTATTATTATTATTAAAGAAACTTTGTGAGTTTAAGTATTGGATATATAAGTTACATATATTTCATGAAATTAATTTTTTTTAAATTATTTCTAAAAAAATTTTTGTTTAATTATTATTAAAAATATTACTCAATGAAAAGCATTTTTTAATTAAAGAAAAATTTAATTTAATTTCTAAGAAAATGATTTTTTTATTTTAGGTGAGAAACGCTTTTCATAAGTTGTTAAAAATTTAAAAATATTATATTATTTACTTATTATATCAAATTTGGTCCTCAATTTTTTTATTGCTATATATTTTATTTTGAATCTTTTTTTTTTAATTTCATCCTTTAAAATTTGATTTAATTTAATTTTTATATCAACTTTGATTCTTATTTTTATCATTGTTATTTGTTTTTCTCTTATCGTTAATTGATTTTTTATCTATAAGATTTAGTTCTTTTTTTTTATTGTTATTTATTTTATTTGAAATAATTTATGAAATTATAATTTTTTTAATTTTATTATTTTTTAACTTTTTTATTTGTTAGATTTGATCTTCATTATCTTAATTGTTATTTATTTTATTTGAGATCATTTATAAAATTAGATTTTTTTTCAATTTTATTCTTATTCAACTTTTTAATTTGTAAGATTTTGTCCTTATTATTTTAATAAATTTGAAAAAAATATTAATAATTTTTTTTAACTTATTTTTTATGACATAACCAAATACTAAAAAATATTTTTTAACTTATTTTTTATGATGCTACAAAACATTGAAAAATAATTTATTTTCTAAAAAAATATTTTTCAAGAAACTAGTTTTCTAAAAGAAATTATTAAACGGGGCAAAAGTGAAATCTCTGTTGTTCATGAAGGATAACTTTTATTCCTTGTTTTGTTGGTTTCAGAGACAGCAAGAAAATTGTTAGAAAAAGAAAAGAAGTTGACGCAAACAACCGATGACAATGGCTGGTCACCCCTTCACCACGCTGCTTGTTATGACTGGTCTCCTCGTATAGTGCAAGTCCGGTCTCCTCGTGTACTGAAAGTATTACTAGAATATGATGCGTCCGCGGCCTACATTGCTGAAACAGAGAAGAAGAGAACAGCTCTTCACATTGCAGCCATTCAAGGACATGTAAACGCAATGAAAGAGATTGTTTCTGGATGTCCAGCTTGTTGTGAGCTAGTTGATAACAGAGGTTGGAATGCCCTTCACTACGCTGTGGCAAGTAAAGATAAAAAAGCATTCGAGGAATGTATGGAGAATATTCCTGAACTTGCAAGACTTAAAACGAAGAAGGATGACAAAGGAAACACGCCCATCCATCTACTTGCTGCTTTTGCGCGCAAGCAGAATGACCGGTTACGTGTATTTCATAAATATAGTTTTAGTGAAATGCAGATATATGGTCTTAATAAGCGAGAGCTAAGCGTCGGCGACATTTTTGAAGGAAATTTTGCAGAGATACAGGTAATCAATCCGAATTAACTGTTGTGATAATTAATGCATACATTAAACAACCCCCCCAACACACACACACACACACACACTACATATATATATATATATATATATGAATCAATTTCTTGATTTCTCTATTTGGGTTTTGAATATAATTAAATCATATCCATCAAATGGGTTCATATAACTTTTGTTCAGTTTCACTGTATTATTGCCTGTTGGGATCACTTTGTAACCGGTGTCATGTTAGGAGTATCTTCTGTATTGTATTTTTTAAAAAATAAATTAATATTTTAATATTATTTTTTTTATATATAATTTTGATAAACTGAAAACACTTTTAAAAACTATCACCCTGCAATACTAAATATTTTTGAAAACTATTTACACTGCAATACTAAATATAAAAGTGAAGCCATATGAATAACTTAATAATGTTGTTAACTTAATACCAGATTATGCATATGGATCGCATGTAACTGCTTAAAAAACATATATTGTTAATAAAAAAACAAAAACAAGTACAAATGAAAGAAAAAAATTACAATTAAAAAAATCTGAAAATTATAGTTAAAAAATCAAATAGAAACTTAACATAATCTACAAGCAATTAAGGAGAGTAGCAATAAACAATAATATATTGGAATATTACCCCTCCGAGGAAATTAATTTTAGAATGAAATGATGTAAAATTAATGGTATATAAAATTAAGACCATATCTTAGTTTTCCTTTTGGGGATAGTTGGGCTAATGTAAAGCATGCGGTTTAGTGTCAACGAAATTAGTTTTTGTTACCTGCTAATATATAGAGTAACAAGAAGGATTTGATTGCAAACAAACTAGCTAGTTGTGGAAACAAAAACAAAGGCCCAGAAGTTGATATATGATATTTGTTAAATGGCTAAAAATGATGGATATCTACGATAGTTTTCCCTAACTATTTTTCAGAAAGAGATCCTAGAATCCCTTGAAGATGTTGGCAATGGACCGCTTGGCAGCCAGCTCAAGGTTTTGAATGAACAGAATGATAAGAGAAACAAAGAGTTTGAGGAAGCTTTGAGTAAAGCAAGAGAGTCTCATCTAGTTGTTGCGGCGCTGATAGCAACGGTAACATTTGCAGCAGCATTCACCCTACCTGGTGGTTACAAGAGCGACCAAGGTCCAAATGAAGGCACTGCAATTCTTGCTAAAAAAGCTGCTTTTATAATATTTGTCATATCTGATGCAATGTCAATGGTGCTCTCTATTTTTGCTGTTTTTATCCACTTTTTGATTTCGCTGATTCAAGGTTTGGAATGGGTTAAGAGAGAAGTGATAGATGAGGATACCACTATAACATTATTTTTGGCTGCCACGTTATTGACTATGATTGCCATGGGGACGATGATTATCACATTCATCACAGGTACATACGCAGTTCTAGAACCTTTCTTGGGAATTGCCATCACCATCTGTCTCATTGGTTTGAGCTTCTTCTTCCTTGTGTGTTTAGTGTTTAGGTTCATTTACAAGGATTGTAAAGAGAAGACATCCTGGTGAAACAATCTATTCTAAATTTTCTATCAAATAAAACTCTGATGTATTTGTTTTAAATTCTTATTGTTTTAGAAAATTCTCTTTTCATATTAATTATTTTTAATTTCATATACAAAACATATATTTTAATAGCAATAACTTCGTTTACTGGATAAAAAACAAAGAAAACTAAAACAGATATTAGAACCCCCCCCCCCCCCCCCCCCCCCCCCCCCAAATAATAGAATTTTGACAAGCCAAATGGATTGCATTTTAAATTTACAGTTTAATTTTTTGAAAAATAAATATTTACTAATTTTAAATAGATAAAATCATATCTCTATAAGAAAAAAAAATTAGAATTCAAAAGCATAAAGAAAATTAACATAAAATCTTAAATAAAATAATAAATCTAGAAAAAATAAAAAACAAAATTGGCCTAAGTAGCAATTTTTTAGCCTAATTTTGGAAGATCTAGCATTCCATTGAATGACGGAACAACTTTCCACAAGAAAACAACTTGTAAAATCTCTTGTTAAATTTTGAGCTTGACCAACCTTTAAATCTCTTGTTATCTCTGTTTTAAGCGTCTACTTTAGAATAGCATGACTATATGTCCTCTTAAACCTAGTTATATCTAAGTAATATTTGCAGCAGCATTCACCCTACTTGGCGGTTACAAGGGCGATCAAGGCACTGCAATTCTAGCTAAAAAGGCTGTATTTATAGTATTTGTCATATCAGATGCAATGTTAATGGTGCTCTCTATTTCTGCGGTCTTTATCAATTTTTTGACGGCATTGATTCAAGGTTTAGAAATGAATAAGGGCGAAGAAATTAATTAGAAAACCACTCTAAGATTATTTGGGGTTGTCATGATTGGCATGGGAACAATAATTATCGCATTCATCATAGACATATACGCAATTCTAGAACCTTTCTTGGGGCTTGCCATCACCATCTGTCTTTTTGGTTTGAGCTTCTTTTTCCATGTGTACTTAGTGTTTAGGTTCATTTAAGGATGTAAAAGATTAGATTTACTAGTGAAATAATCAATTATAATTTTTCTATCAAATAAAATTCCTGAACTTGCAATACTTGGAACGAAGAAGGATGACAAAGGAAACACGCCGTTCCATCTAATTGCTGCTTTAGCGCACCAGCAGAAGCAATGGATACTGGTTTTAGATGAAGGGGACATATATGGTCTTAATAAGCGAAAGCTAAGCGTCGACGACATTTATGTAGGAGATTTTGGAGAGATACAGGTAATTAATCCTCTATGAATTAACTGTTGTGATAATAATATTATTCAATAAAAAAACGAAATATAGGGCAAATGAATGAAAAAAATGCAATCTTAACATAATCTTACAAGCAACTAATTAAGGAGAGTAACAATAAACAATAATATATTGGAATATTACCCCTCCGAGGAAATTAATTTTAGAATGAAATGATGTAAAATTAATGGTATATAAAATTAAGACCATATCTTAGTTTTCCTTTTGTTTCTTCTCGGGGATAGTTGGGCTAATGTAAAGCATTGCAATCAAGTTATTTTAATTTCAATCAATGAAGTTGATGTATGATATTTGTTAAATAGCTAAAAATGATGGATATCTACGATATTTTACCCTAAACTTTTTGCAGGAAGAGATCCTAGAATCCCTTGAAGATGTTGGCAGTGGACCGCTTGGCCGCAGGCACAAGGTTTTGAGAAGACGGAATGATTAGAAAAATAAAGAGAAAGGGGATGCTTTGTCATGTCAGAGCACTGCAATTCTAGTTAAAGAAAGCTGCTTTTATAGTATTGATCATATTTGATGATTGTTGAGTGGTATACTTGTGGTTGTTTTTTAAAGTATTTTTTATATTAAAATAATAATATTTAAATTTTAAAATTATTTTTAAAATTAATACATTAAAATGATATAAAAATATTTTAAAAAATAATTTTTAATAAAAAATAATTTTTTTGCGAACTCTCAATTTTTACTGTCTTCATTCACTTTTTGATTTCGCAGATTCAAGGTTTGGAAACGGTCAAGGACGAGGAGAGAGACAAGAAAACCACTAGGATATTATTTGGGGTTGCCACGTTGTTTACCATGATGGGTATGGGGACAGTGATTATCGTATTCATCACGGGCACATACGCAGTTCTGGAACCTTCCTTAGGGCTGCCATCATCGTCTCTCATTGGTTTGAGCTTCTGTGGTGTTTGGAAACGCAATGTAAGTAATATTTTAAATTTTTTATTTAAAATAAAAAAAATTATTTTAATATATTTTTTAATAAAAAATACTTCACACTATTACAAGGTATTAATGTTTAGGTTGTTTTCGCCTCAAAGAAGCCCAAGGCTCAGAGTCTTACGGGTTACGAGCTAGTTGCGATAGACATAATCCCCATGTAATTGTGTCTTTGGCTGTTTTGTCACTGTTGTCTTTATTTTCAAGGGTTTTTTTTTTTTTCCCTGTATCATAATTCCCATATTATGTTCTGGACTCTCGAGTTCGTGATGGACTTTATCGCAATCGTACTGCATATTAAACATAGATATTCTAATTAAAAACTTTATTTTTATTTATCACATTCGTATAAAAAATGGGCCTGTAGAGACTGCAGTACTTTACTGTCGTTCAGGACCTCTTCTGTCGTCTTAAAACTCTCTGTGCCTACGACCATTTACTGCAACCACGAATTGGACACAATGATGTTGGCGCAAATTGGATAGAGAAAGAAGAAACAGCACAGGTGGGTAAACAAGAAATTGATTGCAAAGTTCAAATCAATTTGGGATTGTTTTGAAACAATTTGATAATACATATAGGTCACATAATGGTCGAGAAAAAAAAAAAGAGATAAAATTATTACTTAGTATCGAATAATTAATTTATCTAAGTGGATAGTTATTAGTAATTAATATCATCGCATCATCATTTTCAATAATAATAATAATTGTCTTACCCACATCGCGATGATCTTTATGTGCTTCCCGTGTTGTTCCAGTGTCTATATTCTCCCTGGTTCTCTCTGTCATGTGCCCCTCCTATTTCTGTTCCTTTCTCTGGCCTTTATAAGGCCAGAGAATGCACTCAACTTGTCCCCAGCAATCACGATCATGGGCAACCTGCACGTTGCGAACAAAAACTTCTGCGACTCACGTTCACTCGGAGATTCATCATCGTGTGGGTGGGGATATTGGCAGCGTGGTCCGTGATTTTTGTGGTTGTGTTTCCTGTTCATCCGGCATTCAGAATGAAAAGACGATGAACAGTGCTTAAAATGACACCGTTTCACCTGAAATGATTATTTTCAATTTGACCTCTAAACTTCTGATACTTAACAATTGGGTCCCTATCAAGAAAAATCTCTTTTATTCTTAATGTTACCCCTGGATCAAATTGCAATTGAACTAAATTTCAAAGCCATTTACAAATCAGTACTTGGTTTTTAATTTAATCAATTAACTCCTCAATTGACTTTTTAACTTTTAATTCAATTACAATTACCCCTGAAAAAATCAATTAATCCTCCTATAGTATCAATGTCTATTTACTTTGCTCCTTGAACTTTAATTGCTTGTAATTGTGACCCAAATCAACCCCAAACTTTGATGCATTAATTAATTAAATCAAAGTTTAATTAAATCCCTAAAATTGTTAATTCTTCTATTTTTTTTACCAGGTTGACTGCAAAATTTATAATTCCATCATTATTAATCCTCAAGTTTAAATTTATAATTCCATCATTATTAATCCTCAAATTTTTAATTTGTATTGCCTTAATCCAATTCTCAAATTATTTTTTTATCCATTCATTTTTTTTTGTTTTTTTATTTTTTTAAATTAAAAAATTGGGTTATAATAATAATAACCTTTTTCAATAATGAGACAAAAATTTTAAATTTTAGCTAAATTTTGTGAGAAAGATTTCAAACTAAAACAATCAATCCCAGATTTGCTATTAAATAAAATTTCATAAATGTGTGTTTCTTATTCACTCAAAGTTAAAGGAAGAAATTAAAAACAAAATCAATTAAAAAATAAACTTAAAAAAATAAAATAAATTAACTTATCAAATTTATAATTCAGTTTATAAGATTAAGATAACTTTAAAAAAATAAAAAAATATTATAAAATTTAATCCATAATAAATAATTTTATTGATTTAGTTTATATGTGGATGCGTGCATATATATGAGTGTTTTTAATTCACTTTTTAAGTCTAATAAATAGTGATACAATGAGATACTTTGATATATACAAGTGTTTAAATATTAAGAAAAAAAATAAAATAAAATAAATGGCAACATGGTCTTCCTTTCCCTTTTCTTTTGAGTTTCAAAATTCTTTGCCTTGCTAGGAAGTTATGCTAAGGGAATTAATAATATTTTTTAAAAAAACTTTTTATTGTCCCAAAAAACAAATAGGAAAACAAGTGATTTATTTATATTTGAGCATTTGTAAGTTCAAGAGCATAGACAACATTAAAAAAAGACAGGTAATACCCTATTATGATAGAAAGCATTTCATCTTTATTGTCTTTTATGAAAGAAAAAAAAAGTTATAAATTTATCAACAATTACATTTATATAATCTTAGCTTGAAAGTATTCCAGATTAAAATATCTGATTAATAAATCAATTAATAAAATATTAATTAATCCAGCACATTCTACAAACAAATGTTTCAAAAAATCTGATTTCTTTCACAAAAATGCAAATTTAGCTTTTTATGACAGTGACATCCTGCAGTCTGCATTGATGATCAAAATGTAAGCAAATCTCATGCCCCAAAAACACAACCCAAGCTTGCCATTGAACTGTACGGAAGGATAGAATTTGCCTGTAAAAAAAAATGATGCAATTCAAGTGGTCAAATTCATACCTTAAATAAAAAAAAAAATTGATTTCTTAATTTTTTATTTAAGATAATCTTAAAAAAATTGATTTAATTTAGATTAATTTATCAAATCTACAAATCTAGTCATAAAATTGATATAATCCCATAAAAAGTAAATGAAAATAAATTATAAAACTTAATTGTTAATCGATTCTATCAGACCTAATGTTAAATGATAAAATTTATAAAAAATTTAGTTAAAAAATGATCTAAGTCAATATATGTTAACCGTTAAGTATTATTCCCGAGTTATTAGGTTGAAATAATCCCATAAAAATCAAATCAAAATAAATAATGAAGCTTAATTCTCAATCAAATACAATATTAAATAATAAAATTAAGAAAAAAGTTAGTTATAAAAAACTGAGTTAACTAGATTAATTTATCAAACATACAACTTAGATCACAAGACATAGACAACCCAATAAAAAAACAAATATAATATTGAAGGACATAAGACCAAGATAATCTTTTGAAAGAAAATAAAAAAAATAACAACTTGATTTAACTAGGGTTAAAATACCAAAACTCACGACCTTAATTATAAGACCAAGATAGCCTAATAGAAAAGAAATCAAAATAAATTATAAAAACTCAAATTTCAACCGACTTAATACTCAATAATAAAATTTAAAAGAAATTCAATTAAACAAAAAATATAAAAAAAAAAAACCAACCTGAGTCAACTCGAGATTAATCTATTAAGAACTATTCTTGGGTAATGAGACTAGATTAACCTAATAGAAAATAAATAAAATAAATCATGAAATCTAATTTTTAATTAAAACTAATATTGAATAATAAAATTAAATGAAAAGGAATAAAACCCCAGCTAACTAGGTTAATTCCCCAAACCTGCAATCCATATCTTAAGAGTGAGATAACTCAATAAAAAAATTTAATATTAAAATGATAAAATTAAAAAAAAAATATTAATTAAAATAAAAACAAAAGCAAATGTATTTTTTAGAGTCACACAAAAATATGTGGGAAAAGTATTATTGCCATAATACTTTCCTCACAAGTTTTAAATTATAGGTAATGTGTTTAATTAATTTTTTCATATCTGAAAATTATTAGTGTAGCAAGAGACATTGTGATATATATGAATGTTAAAGTATCAATATTCTCTGCTTATAAAAGAAGAAAAAAATTATTCTCCACTTACAATACTTAGATATCAACACTATTGTTAAAGTATCAATATTCTCAACTTATAAAAGAAGGAAATAAATATTATGTACTTATAATACTTAGATATCAACACTATTGTTACAGTTTCAATATTCTCTACTTATAAAAGAAGGGGAAAAAAATACTCACAATTGTTTTTTAAATTGTGATAAAATATTTTAGTTTCATTTGCTAAATAATGTTTTTAGAAATATATATATCCTATATTTATACTGATTTAATTTATGTGTGGGCATGCATGTGTGGGTACGCTTGCACATATATACTTTAAAATATTTGAAGATAAGTACAAAAAGAAATAAAAAGAACATGAGAAAAACTATTCTAGTATAAGTGTATAGCTAATGGTGTTTTAATACGATTAATCACACTTTTTTGCCTTTTCATTTTTTTGTTCCTGTGAATAGCAAATGGTGTATAAATTAGAGAAAATAATAGAGAGAGGAGAAAAAAGAGAAAAATAAATGTTAGAGTGATATAAACAAAGAATTATATAAGAGTTAGAATTATGGGTTAGGTAAATATGCACAGATAGATTGCAACAAAAAAAAATTAAATTAAATATGCGAAAGAAAAGAAAAAATGAAGTACGAGAGAGAGAGGTGACGTGGGTAATGTGCCCATCATAACATGGAACCGAAAGAAAGGTATTTGGGTGACAAAAGTGAGGTGGATACACATAGGCGAGTCGAAGTTCACTAATAATGACGGATCATGAGCCAAAGAATTTATTTTTTATTTTCTTATTATCTTGATAAAAACAGATATAACTTTCCGGCAGGGCAAAAGAAAAGATATTGCGACAAAATATCAAAAAGGAAAATAAATGTAATTTGTGGTTCTTAACGCCTTTTCTTTCTTTAAATACCGAAGAAATCAGCAGATTGTGATCAGTTGAGGAGTGGAACCTCTTGCCTTTGAGCCACAGTGGTTAATTTCACCTCCCCTTCATTTGTTCACCTATCATTTAGTGAGTTTCTCTAAGCTACAAAATAGTATGACGTCCTATATGGATCCTGTCTTGTTCAAAGCTGCGGAAGAAGGCCATTTCCGTCCCTTTAAGAATTATCAAACCCGCCTTGATCAGTTATTGACTCCAGACGAGAACACCATTCTTCATGTCTACTTAGGAAACCAAAGTAGGGAGCCGGAATCCACTTATTTTGTTGATAAAATTCTAGAAAAGTGTCCACCACTGTTATTCCAAGCCAATAAGAAAGGTGAAATCCCACTCCATTTGGCAGCAAGATATGGTCATTCCAACGTGGTAAAGGTCCTCATTGACCGCGCAAAAGCTCGACCTACTGATCCAGAGAGCGGAGTAACAGAAGCAAAAAAGATGTTGGGGATGACCAATGAAGAGCAAGATACAGCGTTGCACGAGGCAGCTCGAAATAGGCGGAGCCATGTGGTGGAAATATTGACTAAAGAGGACCGGCCTGAGCTTTCATATTCCGCCAATGTTCATGGAGAAACTCCACTTTATATTGCTGCTTCCAGTTGGGGTCAAGAACAAGAAAAGGTGATCGATGAAATCCTTGCTAATTGCATTTCAGTACTGGACTATGGCGGCCCTAATGGTAGAACTGCTCTGCATGCGGCAAGCGCGGTGGGAGATCATGGTAGGATTTTGTGCTCAAGTCTGGAGAATTAAATAATTTATATATAATAGAGTAACTATAATTTAAAAGCCACGTATATTTGATTTTATATATCCGTGTTTGCTTCATAATTAGCTTTTTAAAAAAAAAAAATATTATACCACAAATTCTTTGTGAGTTTAAGTACTGGGTATATAGTAATTTACACAGACTATGTGAAATCTATGTTCATGAAGGAAAACATTTATTCATTGTTTTGTTGGTTTCAGAGATAGCAAGGAAATTGTTAAAGAAAGAAAAAAAGTTGACGAAAACAACCGATGACAACGGCTGGGGACC
>NW_011500019.1:145542-157662 GCF_000495115.2 Populus euphratica
AAATATTTCAGTTGTGAAAGTATTACTAGAATATGATGCGTCCGCGGCCTACATTGCTGAAACAGAGAAGAAGAGAACAGCTCTTCACATTGCAGCCATTCAAGGACATGTAAACGCAATGAAAGAGATTGTTTCTCGATGTCCAGCTTGTTGTGAGCTAGTTGATAACAGAGGTTGGAATGCCCTTCACTATGCTGTGGCCAGTAAGAGAACCGAAGTATTCAAGGAATGTCTGAGGATTCCATTACTTGACAGACTTAAAACGAAGAAGGATAACAAAGGAAACACGCCCTTCCATCTAATTGCTGCTTTAGCACTCAAGCTCGACAACTGGTTACTTGTTTTTCGGTTTACAGAAGAAGGAATATATGGCCTTAATAAGCAAAAGCTGAGCATCAAGGACATATATAACGGACGTTTAGCTGAGATACAGGTTATCAATCCACTGTGAATTAACTCTTGTGATAATTAACGCATCCATTAAAACCCAATACATACATATATGCGCGCGCGTTAATTATCTATCATATATACAGTAAGAAAAAGAATTTCATTGCAAACAAACTAGCTGTGAAAATAAATAAATGTTATGAAGTTTATATATGATATTTGATAATTAGCTAAAAATGATGGATTATCTACGATATTTCACCCAAAATATTTTGCAGGAGATCCTAGAATCCCTTGAAGATGTTGGCAGTGGACCGTTTGGCTGCCGCCGGCGCATTGTTCTGGAAGAAACGAATGAGAAAAACAAAAAGGAAAAGGATGCTTCGAATAAAGCATGAGTCTTTGATTACTCCAGTGAAGACAATCAATAGGATAAAAAAAAACAGAGAGAAGGAATTATTAAAAAATGCAAGATCCATGGTATCATGGAAAGATGAAGAAAACCCAGTACGCCAGTTCGCTCAATAAACAAGGCCACAGACAATTGACAATGAAGAAAACCCTTTACATGCTTTGAACTTTGAAGACGATGCGCCGCGTAAACAAACAGAAATTTGTTTACGCGGCGCACCGTCATATTAAATAAAAACTTGTCAAGGTAGATGACGGTTTGTATAAAACTATAAATAAAATCTTTTAAAATATTTAAGAAATATGTTTTTTATTTTTTTATGTGTGTTTAAATTTCCAATAAGAATATTAATTGCAAATTCAACAGTGGGAAGACTGTTGAGAAAGAGCAGTTCAATAAATTTTAAGAAATGAATATCTTATATGATATTTTAAAATCTCAAATCTCCTATACTTTCATATATCAATATTGTTTAAGAAAAATAAGTGAAGTCTTAAGCAATTTTTATTTTATATGCAGTTATGGTCTTTTTTATGAATAAAGATATAAGTGAGGATACCACTGACATATTATTTGGGTTTGCCACGTTGTTTACCATGATCAGCATGGAGACAATAATTATTAAATTCATCACAAGTATATACAGTGAGATAATTAGCTAAATCATTTGTCTTATTGGTTTGAGCTTTTTTTTCCTCGTGTATTTAGTGTTTAGGATAATTTACAAGGATTTATGAGATTAGATATACGGGTGAAACAATCAATTCTAAATTTCCTATCAAATAAAACAATTGTGATGTCATATGTTCAGAAATCCCGTAATGTAATTGATCACAATCGTACTGCATATTAAACATGGATATTCTAATTAAAAATTTTATTTTTATTTATCACATTTGTATAAAAAATGGGTCTGTAGAGACCGCAGTACTTTACTGTAGTTCAGAACCTTTTTTGTCGTTTAAAAACTGTGTGTGCCTACGACCATTTACTGCAACCGCCAGTTGAACTCAATAATGGTGACGCAAATTGGATAGAGGAAGAAGAAACAACACAGGTGGGTAAACAAGAAATTGATTGCAAAGTTCAAATCAATTTGGGATTGTTTTGAAACAATTTAATAATACATATAGGTCACTTATTGGTCGAGGAAAAAAAAAAGATAAAATTATTATTTAGTACGGAATAATCAATTTACCTAAGTGAATAGTTATTAGTAATTAATATCCTAGCATCATCATCATTTTCAATAATAATAATAATTGTCTTACCCACATCGCGATGATCTTTATGTGCTTCCCCTGTGTTGTTCCAGTGTCTATATTCTCCCTGGTTCTCTCTGTCCTGTGCCCCTCCTTTTTCTGTTCCTTTCTCTGGCCTTTATAAGGCCAGAGAATGCACTCAACTTGTCCCCAGGAATCATGATCTTGGGCAACCTGCACGATGGGAACAAAAACTTCTGCGACCCACGTTCACTTGGAGATTCATCGTGTGGGTGGGGGTGTTGGCAGCGTGGTCCTTGATTAGTTGTGCTTCCTGTTGATCCGGTCTTCACGAGGATAAAAAGATGATTAGCAGTGTTGAAAACGATACCGTTTTACTTAGAATGATTATTTTCAATTTCACCCTTGAACTTCTGACATTTAAAATTGGGTCTCTAATCAAGAAAACTCTTTTTTTTTTCCCTTAATGTTACACCTTGATCAAATTACAATTGAACCCTTAAATTTCAAAGCCATTTACAAAATAGTACTTGATTTCCAATTTAATCAATTCACTCCTCAATCGACTCTTTTAACTTTTAATTCAATCAAAACTACCCTTGAAAAAATCAATTAACCCCTCTTTCATATCATTGTCTATTCATTTTGATTCTTAAACTTTAATTGCTTGTAATTATGACCCCAAATCAACCTCAAACTTTGGTATTTATTCAATTAAGCCTTTGATTGCATTAATTATTTAAATCAAAGTTTAATTAAGTCCCCAAACTTATTAATTCTTCTAATTTTTTACCAAATTTATAATTCCATCATTATTAATCCTCAAACTTTCAATTTGTGTTGTCTTAACCCAATTCTTAAATTATATTTTTTTATGTCCATTCATTTTTTTAAATTAAAAAATTGGGTTATAATAATAATAATAATAATAATGTTTTTCAATAATGAGACAAAAAAAATAAATTTTAGCTAAAATTTGTGAAAAAGGTTTCAAGCTAAAACAATCTATCTAGATTTGCTATCAAATAAAATTTCATAAATATACATGTTTTTTATTCATTTTTTAAGTTTAATAACTATTAATATAGCGAGATACTTTGATGTAAACGAGTGTCTAAGTATTAGAAAGAACATTAAAAAAGGAAGAAGTGCTAGCATAATCATCCTTTCCCTTTCACTTTTCTATTCCGAAATCCTTTGCCTTGCTAGCAAGTTATGTTTTAGAAGAGGGAATTAACAATAAAAAGTTTTGTAAACTTTTCATCTCCAGTGTTTTTAATGATAAGAAAACAAAGAAAAAAATACAAAAAAAACATAAAATTATAAATTAATCAATAATTGCATTTATATAATCTTAACTTGACAGTATTCCATATTAATGAATTTGATCAATAAAATATTGATTAATCCAGCATATACTACAAACAAATGTTCACAAAAATCTGATTTTTTTTTACAATAATGAAAATTTGGAATTTTTTTGAAACAATATATATATATATATATATATATATATATTAAGCTAAAATTTATGAATTTGATTTACAACAAAAATAGCAGTTCTTGATTTGTTATCAAATAAAATTCAGTTGTATTTAAAAAAAATTGATTATTTGAAATAAATTGTTAGTTACAAATAGAAAATAAAGAATTTTAAAAAAATTTATGATTGAATTTTTTAGTTTGATTATCTCAATAGTGTTTTATTAATGTATGTACATGTATAGTGAAATATTGTTTTACTTTAGTGTGTGTACTAGATTATTGACTTGCGCTAGCTACACTACAGATTGAGTCAAATTTTTCTTGAACATAAAAAAAAATATTTAGATATTGCTAATGTATATTGTTGGTTATTGGGTTATGCCTCATCCGTCCATGATGGATGAGCTTGGTCCAAATTACTAGAGAAGTTACTAAATGAAGTAATCACTTTTTTTAATCATATATAAAGGGACATAACACATATGAGATACTTACTTTTTATTATTGAAAGAATATAGTTCTCTCTTTCTCTTCTCTCATCTTAACTCTCTGTATTCACTTGTCAAGATTTATAAAGACATTTCGTACTGTGGAATATCATTTTAGTTCTAGTAATTAAAATAGCACTGAAGTAATTGATTCATGAATAAAAAAGTATTTTTTTATAAGTAAGTTTTTCTTTCCGTTCTACATATATTTTAGTGGAAAAGAAATTTAAACTATGTAGGTGTTGACTTAATATGACCTGATTGACTTTGAGGGTTCAAAAGTAAGTAAGACGATCAGTAAAAACATAATTTAACTAAAAATAATTCAAGCTAATATTTTTTTTAATATTAAGATAATAACTATTATATTGATTTTAATTAACTTAGGTTAACATATCAAATCTATGATATGAGTTATGAGACTATAATAACCTTATGAAAAAAATTAAAACAAATTATAAAACTTAATTTTCAATCAACTTAAAATTAAAAAATAAAATTAAAAACAAAATCAATAAAAAAAATTAAAAAAGCAACTCAATTTAACCTGTCAAACTTGCAACTCATATCATAAAACTAAGATAACCTCATGAAAAAAAATTATAAAATTTAATACTTAACAAGTAAAATGTTTATTTAGTTTATGTGTATGGATGCATGCATATGCTTGCATATATATGAGTGTTTTTAATTCATTTTTTAAGACTGATAAATATTAATGTAACGAGATACTTGGGCTATATATAAGTGTCTAAATATTAAAAATAAAAATAAAAAAAGTGGCAACATGGTATTCCTTTCCCTTTTCTTTTGTGTTTCAAAATCCTTTGCCTTGCTAGGAAGTAATGCCGAGGGAATTAACAATTTTTTTTAAAAAAAACTCTTTATTAACCTAAAAAACAATTAGGTAGACAAGTGATTTATTCACATTTGAGCATTTGTCAATTTCAAGAGCATAGATAACATCATAAAAGGTAGGTAATACCCTCTCATGATGGAAAGCATTTAATCTCTATTTTTTTTTATGATAAGCAAAAAAAATAAAATTAAACATTATAAATTTATCAACAATTATATTTATATAATTTATATAATCTTCTCTTGAAAGTATTCCAAATTAAAATATTTGATTAATAAATCAATGAATAAAATATTGATTAATCCAGCATATACTACAAACAAATGTTCCAAAAGATCCTACCAAGTCAGTATTTAGAGTAAAATATTTGATTAATATATATAACATAAAGGTAAAAAAAAAATGATAAATTTCTATTAGTATGGAACAATTAATTTTTCTAATTAGATTGTTATTAATAATTAATATCATAGTAAGTATCACCATTTTTAAAATATAATGAATTTTCATATAATAATAATAATAATAATTTTTCAATAATTAAAAAAAATTAAAATTCACTTGTATTTTTTTAAATATTCATAATTTGGAATAAATTGTTAGTTACAAATAGAAAATAAAGAATTTTAAAACAATTTTTGATCAAATTTTTTAGTTTGATTCTTTGAATACTGTTTTATGAAAGTTGTTCAGTTTAGGCTATGTTTGTTTCTTGAAATTTACTTTCCAGGAAACCACTTTCCAATTTATTATTAGAAAAGTTGGTCAACGAAAAACACTTTCCAGTAAAAAAAAAAATTAGTTTGGTTTTTAGGAAAGTGTTTTCCTGAAAAATTTGGGCGGAAAATACTTTTCGAAAGTTATGAAAAATTTAGAAATGTCATATTATTTGCTGATTATATCAAATTTGATCCTTAAACTTTTGATTGTCATATATATTTTTGTTTTAAATATTTATTTTTCAATTTCATTTCATAAAATTTAATTTTTATATTAACTTTGGTCATCATTTATATAATTATTGTTTGCTTTTTCCCTATTATTTTTTTATTGAAATTTTTTATCTATCAAATTTGGTGCTCATTCTTTTGATTGTTACTTATTTTATTTAAAATAATTTATGAAATGTTAATTATTATTATTTTAATTTCTTCATCTTTCATTTTTTTTAGATTTGATCTCTATTATTTTGATTATTATTTATTTTATTTGAGATAATTTATAAAATTATATATTTTTTTTCAATTTCATTCTCGTTCAACTTTTTAATTTGTAAGATTTGTTCCTCATTATTTTAAGAAACTTGAGAAAAATAAAATATTAATAAGTTATTTTTCGGTTTATTTTCCATAACATAACCAAATACTGGAAATTATTTTTCAATTTATTTTCCATAACACTACCAAATATCAAAAAATAATTCTCACTTTTTCTAAAACTTTTTTTTTTTAATATCTACAACAAACATAGCCTTAGTATATGTGTTTTATTAACTATACATGAGTATTAAAGTATTAATATTATCTGCTTATGAAAGAGAGAAACAAGATTAAAAAAAATACTACCATAATTACATTTATTTCTCTTTTCACTTTTGTGTTGCAAAGTCCTTTGCCCTGCTAAGAAATTATGCTTTACAAAATGAATTAACATTAAAAAAATTGAAAATTTTTATTATCCATAAAAAACATGAGGGGGACAAGTTAGGTTATTCATATGAATATTTCTAATGTTCAAGAGTAGGCAGGTAACATCGAAATGCCAGGGTGGTCTAGGAACTGGCTACATTTCAGCCAAAACTAAAGCTTTGATCTTTAAATGGTTATGGAGATACAGCAACCAAGATATAAGTGTCGATGGAAAATTTTAGTCTCTAGTATTTGTTGGTTATTGGATTAGGCTTGATTTGTCTTTGATGGATGGATCTAGTCCAAATTATTAGGATGGGCCTAGTCCAAATTATTAGAAGAATTACTAAAAAAAAGTAATTGTTTCCTCTAATCATATATAAAAGAATATAAGTTTTTATTATTGAAAGAACATAATTCTCTCTTTTTTTTCTTTTATCTTGATTATTTGTATTGACTTGATAAAATTTACAAAGATATTTGTACTGTAAAATATCACTTTAATTCTAGTAATTAAAGTGTCGCTGAAGTAATTGATTCAAAAATGAAAAATTAAATTCTCACAATTAATTTTTTCTTTTCAATCTACAGTATTTATAATCAAAAATCATATTTTAATATACCTCTTAAGATGGTTAATTCAAGGGGGTAGTTCTTAGTGTAACATTGTCGATGCTTGTGCCAAGGATGAGGAAATTCAGAATATTGTTAAGAATGAAATTTGTGTTGTAGTGGGCAATGAATGTGATACCAGCTTCTGGAATGATCTATGGCCTGGTAATTCTAGGTTGGCAGAGCAATTCCCAAGACTTTTTAATCTTTCACAAGATAAAGCTTCTTCTATTGCTTATATGGGAATATGGGATGGTTTTAATTCGATATGGAACTTAAAAGGGAGAAGATCTCTTAGACTCGAGGAGATTAATTTATTCAAGTCGCAGTTTCTTCCTTCGAAACAGGATCTGCCGAGCATCTTCTCATCCACTGTCAAAATCACTGGACAATCTGGACAAAATCCAGTGAATGGTGGGGCCTCTTTTGGTGTTGCTCAAGAAATTTTCCTGACCTTTTTCAGCAATGGGAAGTTCTTGTTGAAGGAAAATTCCAAAGGAAGGTATGGCTTATGCTTTTTTTTTTTTTTTTTCTATCCGTTATGTATCATTGGCCTTCAAACTGCAGCTCCTGTTTGCAGAAAATAAAACCCAAGGCCGAAAGACACAGCTCACACGTACCTCCTTGGCTGCTGGTAAATGACAGACGAAAATAGAGATGTGGAAACGGACGAAATAATTGGTTTCCCCGTCGCCTGCCTCTCCTTTCTCCTCTCTTTTGTTTCTTTCACAGTGACGAAAGGATGTATAAGAACCAAAGGCTCTATGGATCAAAGAACGAAAACCCTCTGCTCCCCTGTTACCTACGTTTTTTACTAACTCCCTCCCTCTCGTTTTTTCTTTCTTTTCTCTCCGTTTTCTTCTCTTATTTTTCTGCTTTCCTTTGCTAATCGTTTTTTTTCTCTCTTCTCCTCTCTTTTTCCACTCTTTTCGTCTTTCACAAGATAAAGCTTCTTCTATTGCTTATATGGGAATATGGGATGGTTTTAATTCGATATGGAACTTAAAAGGGAGAAGATCTCTTAGACTCGAGGAGATTAATTTATTCAAGTCGCAGTTTCTTCCTTCGAAACAGGATCTGCCGAGCATCTTCTCATCCACTGTCAAAATCACTGGACAATCTGGACAAAATCCAGTGAATGGTGGGGCCTCTTTTGGTGTTGCTCAAGAAATTTTCCTGACCTTTTTCAGCAATGGGAAGTTCTTGTTGAAGGAAAATTCCAAAGGAAGGTATGGCTTATGCTTTTTTTTTTTTTTTTTACCATCAGCTATGGATCACTAGGAATGAATTGGTCTTCAAAATAAAACTCCAGAGAGAATAGGAAAAGAAAAAAGAGGGAGACTAGGAAAAGAAATGAAAAAAGAAAAAGGAGGACAGGATAACATGCAAACCGAAAGAATTTGCTTGTTATACAGTACAGCTTCTGCATGGCTGTGTCCAGTAATGTGCCCATCATAACATGGAACCGAAAGAAAGGTATTTGGGTGACAAAAGTGAGGTGGATACACATAGGCGAGTCGAAGTTCACTAATAATGACGGATCATGAGCCAAAGAATTTATTTTTTATTTTCTTATTATCTTGATAAAAACAGATATAACTTTCCGGCAGGGCAAAAGAAAAGATATGCGACAAAATATCAAAAAGGAAAATAAATGTGATTTGCGCTTCTTAACGCTTTTTCGTCCTTCAAATACCGAAGAAATCAGATGCAATGTCAACGGTGCTCTCTATTTTTGCTGTTTTTATCCACGTTTTGATTTTCCTGATTCAAGCTTTGAAAATAGGGAAGATTAAAGTGATAGATGAGGATGCCACTAGGATATTATTTGGGGTTGCCACGTTGCTTACCATGATTGGCATGGGGATGATGATTATTGCATTCATCATGAGCATATACGCGGTTCTAGAATCTTCTTGGGGCTTGCCATCGGTACTTGTCTTATTGGTCTGAGATTCTTCTTCCTCGTGTATTTAGTGTCTAGGTTCGTCTGCAAGGAGTTACAAGATCAGATATAGTAATGAAACAATCAATTCTAAATTTTCTATTAAATAAAATTCAAATGTATTTTTTAATACATTCTTATTGTTTTTGAAAAACATTTGTACAGAAATCATGTGAATGGTTGCCAAATCAGTTGTCAATTTTTATTTTTTATTTTTTTATTGTAATTGATGCGCATCACAAGCCAAGTAGTCAAATGAAGTGTATGTATTGTTGGACTAATCTCTCGACTCCATTGGATGACAAGTCAGACCTCTGGACAAGTGTTTTGATAGCATAAAAATTAAAAATTAAAAATTAAAAATTAAAATGATGATGTTTGTATTAAAAAAAACAAATTAAAAATATTTGAATTAATAAATCACACAAAGAATGGTTAATCTAATTAAAGGCTTAAACAGTTGGGTTTTTTTGTTGTTGTAAAAAATAAAATAAATGCAAGTGTAAATATTTAACCTAGTAACATGGTTGCTTTTATTTTTTTTATTTAATTGTATAAAAATAAAAATGAATATTTTTAATAAAGATAGTTATTTGAATTCTCTAGTGCTGGCCGAGTGCTTGCTAGTGGCCGAACCAAAAGGCCTTTTAAATAGTGAAAAGTAGAATTTTAACTCTAGACACTACTAGTTCTGGTTATCAACACTTTAAAAAATTAATTTAAAAAAAATTAATTTAAAAATAAATGCATGTATTCGACGCTAAAAGTTAATCAATGGCTACAGGGGGGGTGATCGTCAATTCCAAAAAAAAAAAAAAAAACCATTCCAGCATTGTTCAATAAATAATTGTTGCATGCAGATGATATATTGATTGGTAGTGAGTATTTTGCTTTCGATAACATTATTGGACTCACTTTTCTCCTTGAATGCATTGTTAATAAACTTGGGCTCAAATTAACTTGATATATAAAAAGTTTTAAAAAAACCCATGAAACTAAACAAAAAAGTTTGAAAAAAAACTATAAAAATTCAGTAAAATCCCATAAAAAAACTCAGAAAAAGCAAATTAAGTTTTGTCAATTTTTGTTATAAAAATACCACACCAAACTAAAAGTAGTTGGCTTGAATTGATTTCTAGTTTAATTCAGTTATAATTTTTTTTAATATTTAATTTATTTTTAACCAAAAAACCCAACCTATCAAAAAATAATTAGGTCTTTTTAGACCTAATTTTAAAAGATCTAGCAGTCTAATAAATAATAGAGCAGCTTGCAAAAAAAAAAAAACTTTTAGAATCTCTTATAAAAATTTAACCTTAACCCATCGTCAACTTATCTTTGTTTAAAGCCACTACTTTAATATAGCGTGACCACACATTCTTTTAAACCGTCAATGAATAGTGAAGTAAACTAACAAAGATGAAGAGGAGAATGAGGAAGAAGGAAGAGGGGCGGACCTGTGATAGCTTTGTGGCGGTGCTACTAGTGGGTACTGACCGAAGAGTTGCTTGGTTAGTGGTTAGTTTTTCTTCTTCTCTGTGTATTTTCCTTCTATTCTTGTCCTTTATTTTCTTTTGTTCTTCTTTCAGTCTCCTCTTTATCTCTATTTAACCTTGTTCTTCTCCTTTTATTCTATAGTGGAGGCGGAGGTAGCGGTACTAGAGGCAGGACGATGATAGGAGGCGATTGCTGCAATTTTCTTCTTCTTTACTATGCAGAGGCCCCAGTCTCTATTTTTCTTGTTGGTCATTCTTTCCTTTTCTATCTTTTTTGCTAACTCTGTTTTAGTGTAGTTGTTATTAGTGGCAACATTATGGCAACAGTGTTGATGGTGGAATGAAGATGGTCGCTGTGGTGGCTCTTTTTTCTATCTCTTCTACTTCTCCTCTCTTTTCCTCCCTGTTTCCCATAAATCTCTCCCTGTATTTATAGGAGGCCGGGGAGAGGGTCACCATACCTTGTCCAAGTGTAGGGCATGGTGACTAGGGTATGGGTCATCTTTCTTTCTCATTATGCTGGCATGGGCATATGAGTATTGGTTTTGTTAGGTTTGTGCAAGCGGGGGGAAGAGAGAGTAGGAAAAAACATTCAAAATCCTTCTTCTTCCTTGTCTCTATATTTATAGGGAAGAATAAGATATACAGTGCTATTCAACATAACATTATGTAAATATTTTTTAACAGTGCATGAAATAAATTTGAGGAATAAACAAAAAAATGGGCTATGGAAACTTCTTATTGAAGAAAAATATTTAAAAAGCTTAAAGAATTTTGAAAATTAATTTTTAAAAAATACGTTTTTTCATAATACTAAGGAAATAAAAATTTGAAAACTTTAAGTCACAAAAATTCTTAGAATATTTAGGAAATATATAAAATCCATTTGGGTATTAATTGGGCAAAACCACACACTCATTTGTATGCTAAAAAATGAAAGCAAGAGAAGTTATATCCACACTAGGTTTGGATCCTAGTCAAACTGGGTTGAAATCCATCTCAATCTCAATTAGACAGGAGGATTCTTGATATCTGTTGAGTGATGACGTTTTCATCCCTAAATTTTATGAGGTTCTTGGGTAACATAATATTAGTCCCCTATCTCTAATTGTTTTCCAAAATTGGTCCCCAATCTAGTTATAATTTTCAACCAATTGGTCCCAAGAATCCTCAATTGGATTTGTCCATAAAAAATTTGCTTAAGAATTTTCTCATCTGAGTCCACACCTAAAGATAACTTCAAAGTATATTTGAAGATGAAAGGATCATATTGATAATTCCTAGTAGGAGTGAGTAAAAAAATCGAAAAACCGATTAAACCGAGAAAACCAGAAAAAAATAACCGAAAAAGCAGAACTGAAAAAAACCGATTAAAATTTTGAAAAAACCGGCCGATTTGGTTCGGTTTCGGTTTTATACCAAAAAACCAAATCAAAACCGGAAAAAAAACCAAGCCAAAACCGGAAAAACCGAGCCAAACCGAGCTAAACCTGAGAAAAACCGAGCCAAAACCAGAAAACCGAGCCAAACCGGTTTGAACCGGTTTTTTCCCTAAAAAACCGAACCGAACCGAACCGAAACC